>NC_088881.1:26554043-26620852 GCF_032884065.1 Artemia franciscana
AAAGAAAGTAGGCCCAGGGTAAATTAGCAATTTTCAACATAATTTAGCTAGGATGAAAGAAAATAAAAACATCTAATGCCTTATTTTATCTTCTTTAATTATATAATAATTACTTCTGGGGGATATCTCATTGAGCCCCTATCAGGGCCCCAAAAGGTAAAACAGTCAACAGAAACCAAAATTGGGATTTAAAAACTGGGATTTTTTGAAGAGTCTGAAATGCCACAAAAATTACATTGCAGCAAAGTGATATCATTTTTAGTTTCCAGCTCTTTAAAAATTCTACAAATTTGTTTCTACAATAACATTTTTATTTTTAAGACCAATGAAAATAATGCTTACCATCCTTGAATTAGCTCCAAGTGGTAATTTTTTCTCGACCAGCTAGTTTTTTTTTAAATGCGTTTTAAACCATTTGGTTACTATGGGCTGTTTTGATCCCTTTAACCCTTTATGGGCTCAAACTGTAATTCTCCCCAGAATTGATTATTGGATTAAAAAAGAGGGTAAATTCTAGTTAATTGACTTCTTGCTATCTCAGAAAGGTTTAGGCTAGAAAATGAAACTTTCAGGGATAAACCTACTAACTGAAGTATGTCCCAGTAAGGTATTTTGAAGCAATTACCTCCACTCCTTCTCCCTCTAGAGGGCCCTGACCTTGATGACCTTTAAAAATTATGTGTGTTATAAAAGTGAAACCTTGCAAAATAAATCTTCTGCTTAATTGAAGTACAAAAATTATTTTCAGTTTCATAACTTTGCTCAATTCCATTTTATAAGGTTTTAAAGATATGCAAATACATTTCCTAAATTCTGAAAAAAAAACATTGATATGGCTCAAAATTCTACTAAAATAACAGGAATTATATTTTCAGAACTAAAGGCAGAGAAAAGGCCCTCTAGAGAGAGAAGGAGTGGAGGTGGGTACTTAAAAATACCTTCCCAGACATAGTTTAGGCCTGTAGACCCATCCCTGAAAGTTTCATTTTCCCAACCTAGGCCATTTCCAAGATAGCAGGAAGTCAATTAACTAGAAATTTACCAAAAAGAGCATTGAAAAGGGCATCAAGTAATGTATTCACTTTTATCTTAGCTAATTTATGTTGAAAACTGCAAATTTAGGCCTACTTAAAGTAGACCTAGTAGAGCTGGGTGAATGAAACTTACAGGAAATATCCAAATATCAAATCTGGTAATTTCTGAAAGGTTCAATGACTTAGATTACTCTACATAGAAATTTGGTAAAATTGAGCAAACAGTATTACTGGCTTCCATATAAAGAGAATATACCACTTGAAACCTTTTTTAATGCTCTTTACAAATATAATAATTGCTTCTACCAGAAATTAGATTTAAGCACTTTTGACCTCTTAAAAATGACCTAAATATGGGGTCATTACAAATCTGTAATAGTTTAGAAACAAATTTGGGCTATATATTTGCACATCAGGGGGGGTGGGGATAAAGCATAGCATATATTAAATACATAAACTACCATTGCTGTATTTTTTTTTTTTTTTTTTTTTTTTTTTTTTTTTTTTTAATGTGTTTGTGCACATTGAATTTTAATGAGATTAAATAAAAAAACAAGTTTTTTGAAATGAAAGTAAGGAGCGACATTAAAAACTTAAAACGAACAGAAATTACTCCTTATATGAAAGGAGTTTTTCCTCCTCGACGCCCGCTCCTTGCGCTAAAGTTTTTTTATTGTTTTAAAAAGTAGAGTTGCGAGAAAGAATCAAACTTTAGCGCAAGGAGCGGGGCGTCGAGGAGGAAAAACCCCTTTCATATAAGGAGTAATTTCTGTTCGTTTTAAGTTTTAATGTCGCTCCTTACTTTCATTTCAAAAAAACTTGTTTTTTTATATTAATTTCTGGAAGTTTTTGAATTAATGCATGTCTGATTTTGGCTCTCCGTACATAAATTATTAAAATGAAATTTGCATATTAATTCTTTTTTTGGCTAAATGGCTTTCTCTTAGTTTTGATCAGACGATTTTGAGAAATAAGGGGTGGGGAAGGAGGCCTAGTTGTCTCCTATTTTTCGGTTACTTAAAAGGCAACTAGATCTTTTAATTTTTAACGAACGTTTTTATTAGTAAAAAAAAATACGCAACTTAAGAATTAACTTACGTAACAAATTTCTATATTCTTATATTTTTGATTATATATATGAGGGGGTTGATCCCCTCGTTAATACCTCGCTCTTCACACTAAATCTTGTTTTGTCCCAATTCTTTAAGAATGACCCCTGAATCAGAAAGGCCGTAGAATAAATAGTTTGAAATTACTTAAAAAATTTTTAGCATAAAGAGTGAAGTATTTATCTCCTCCTAAATACCTCACTCTTTATGCTAAAGTATTCTTAGAACCCCTTATATGCGTAATAATCTCTGTTCGTTTTAAGTTTTGATGCTTCTCGTTACTTTCAATTGAAAAACTTTTTCATGTTTATATTTTCATTGTTTGTTTTTTTATAGTAATGCTAGAAGGTCCTGAGCCCTTTGGTTGAATTTCTCTTCCCCCATGAAATATTCCTCCAAGAAAGATCCTCCCATATAGCCCCCTCCCCTGAACCCCACACCCAAACCAAAAAAAATCCCCCTGATAACGTCGGTACACTTCCCAGTAACTGTATGTAAACATTGGCCAAAGTTTGTAACTTGCAGCCCCTCTCCCAGGGACTGTGGGGGTAAGTCATCCCCGAAGACATAGTTATTATGGTCTTAGACTATGCGGAACAAAATGGCTATCTCAAAATTTTGATCTGTTGACTTTCGTAAAAAAATGAGCGTGGGAGGGGGCCTAGGTGCCCTCCAATTTTTTTGGTCACTTAAAAGGGCACTAAACTTTTCATTTCCGTAGAATGAGCCCTCTTGCGACATTCTAGGACCACTTGGTCGATACGATGACCCTGGGGAAAAAAAAACAAAAAACAAAAAACAAAAAAACAAATAAACACGCACCCGTGATTTGTCTTCTGGCAAAAAAATACGAAATTCCACATTTTTGTAGATTGGACCTTGAAATTTTTTCTATAGGGTTCTTGATACGCTGAATCCGATGGTGCGATTTTTGTTAAGATCCTATGACTTTTAGGGGATATTACCCCCTATTTTCTAAAATAAGGTAAATTTTCTCAGGCTCGTAAATTCTGATGACAAAGACTAAATTTGATGAAACTTATATATTTAAAATCAGCATAAAAATCTGATTCTTTTGATATATCTTTTAGCATCACAATTCCGTTTTTAGAGTTTCGTTTACTATTGAGTCCGGTCGCTCCTTACTACAGTTCGTTACCACAAACTGTTTGAAGAGAAATCACCAGTGCAACAGCACAAACACTTAAAAAAATACAGCAATGGTTAGTTTATGTATTTAATATATGCTATGCTTTAACCCCCCCCCCCCCCACTGATGTGCAAATATATAGCACAAATTTGTTTTCTAAACTATTACAGATTTGTAATGACCCCATATATAGGTCATTTTTAAGAGGTCAAAAAGTTCTTAAATCTGAATTTCCTGTACAACAGATTAATATATTTGTAAAGAGCATAAAAAAGGCATCGAGTGGTATATTCAATTTATATAAAAAGCCAGTAATACTGTTTGCTCCAATTTTACCAGAAATTCTAGGAAGTTTCGGTAAAATTCTAATCCATTGACTTTTTGCTATCTTGGAAAGTTGTTGGGCTAGAGAATTGAAACTTTCAGGATGTGTCTACAGGCTAAAGTATATCCCGGGAGTTATTTTGAGATCCCTAACCAATACCCCTTCCCCTCCTCTATATAACGCAGTTTTTTTGTGCATTACAGCTTATATTTTGGTCAAATTTGATCCTATATTACTATTAAAAGTGTAAATCCTTGCTTACCTTAGAAAAATTCAACTTTTCCACTGTTTTTTAAGCTACTAATATTCCCATAATTACTCATAATTCCTTCACCTGCATTGAGAAACAATTATCACCTTTAATGGTATAGTTGAGACTGGTATGAAGGTATTTAAACCCGTAAACTCTATCTTTAAAGGGCTTTTGACAGGAGTAATACAGATAAGACTTTGAACTTTTAAGGGGCTTCTCACTCAAAATTATGATTCGTTTCTACAATTGGGTAAGGTATTATGTTATATTAATTTGAAAAAATTAGAAAGATGTATTTGTAACTTACAATGGGTGATCAGATCTTAATGAAGTTTGATATTTAGAAGGATATTGTGTCTCAAGCTCTTATTTTAAATCCCGACCGGATCTGGTGACATTGGGGGGAAGTTTGGGGTGGGGGAAGCTAAAATCATGGAAAACGCTTAGATTGGAGGGGTCGGGATGAAACTTGGTGGGACAAATAAGCAGAAGTCTTACCGATCTCTCTCTCTCTGTGTCTCTCTTTCTCTCTCTCTCTCTCTCTCTAAGTTGAAGAAACTTTTCATACTTATTTTTTCATTGTTCTTTAAAAAAAATTCTAAGAAATCCTGCACCCCTTCATGGAAATCTTTTTCCCCGTGACAAATTCCTCCATGGAAAACTCCCCCCGCATAACAACCCCATCCCTCAACCCCTCCCCCAGCCAAAAACATTCCCCTGAAAGTGTCTATACACTTCCCAATAACCATTACTATATGTAACACTGATCAGGTTTTAACTTGCAGCCACTCCCACGGGGACTGTCGGGGAGTAAGTCGTCCCCAAAGACATAGTATTAGATTTTTCGACTATGCAGAATAAAATGGCTATCTCAGAATTTTGATCCGGATTTGAACTGGGAGAAAAATGAGCGAGGAAGGGGTCCAATTTTTTGATCATTTAAAAAGCGCACTAAAACTTTCAATTTCCGTTAGGATAAGCCCTCTCACGACATTCTAGGAGCACTGGGTCGATACGATCACCCTTGGGGAAAAAAACAAACAAACAAATAAACAACAAATAAACATGCATCAGTGATCTGTCTTGTGGCAAAAAATGCAAAATTATACATTTTTGTTGATAGGAGCTTGAAACTTCTACTGTAAGGTCCTTTGATACGCTGAATCTGAAGGTGTGATTTTTCGTTAAGATTCTATGACTTTTAAGGGGTGTTTCCCCCTATTATCTAAAATAAGGCAAATTTTCTCAGGCTCGTAAGTTATGATGGTTAAGTCTAAACTTAATGAAACTTATATATTTGAAATCATCATTAAAATGCAATTCTTTTGATGAAACTATTATTATAAAATTATATTTATTAGTTTTGGTTACTATTGAGCCGGTCACTCCTTACTACTGTTTGTTATCACGAACTGTTTGATTCCGTCTGTTTTGTTTTTTTTTCAGTTATTTATATTTAACATTTTAAATGGTACAGAACGAATAAATTCACAAACTTTTGCGTAGTAGATTTATTTCGATTAAAGTCCACCTTCTGACCAAAGTAAGTTTGTGATATATAAATTGTCTTCATTATCCTTACAGGTTCTATCTTTGTATGTTTTGTATTTTGGCCAACTTGATTAGGACCTTAAAATTATTGCGAAGTGAAGTTTTTGATGAGCCAAGTATTAATTACATAAAAAAACTAGTTTTTTTAACTGAAAGTAAGGAGCGACATTAAAACTTAAAACGAACAGAAATTACTCCGTATATGAAATGGATTGTCCCCTCCGCAATCCCTCGCTCCTTACTTTCAGTTAAAAAAAAACTAGTTTTTTTTATGTAATTTCTGAACGTTTTTGAATTAATGCATGTTTGATTTTGACTCTCCACACGTAAACTATTCAAATGAAATTTGCATATTAATTCCTTTTTTGGCTAAATGGCTTTCTCTTAGTTTTGATCATACAATTTTGAGAATATGGGATGGGGAAGGAGGCCTAGTTGCCCTGCAATTTTTCGGTTACATAAAAAGGCAACTATTAATTTTAATTATAACGAATTTTTTTATTAGCAAAAAATATACGTAACTTTAGAATTAACTATTGGAAAGTGTACAGACGTTTTCAGGGGGATTTTTTGGTTGGGGGGAGGGTTGAGAAGAGGAAGATATGTTGGAGGATCTTTCCATGGAGGAATTTGTCATCTGTTGATTTTTTTCTATGAATGGAGGATGGACTTTAGCATTATTAAAAAAAAAAAAACAATGAAAAAATAAATCTGAAAAAGTATCTTCAACTAAAGAAAGGAGCAGCATTAAACTTAAAACAAACAGAAATTATTATGCATAAGAGGGGTTCACCTCCTCCTAATACCTCACTCTTTACGATACGCATATTTTTACTAATATCATTACTAATTACTGAAAACATTCGTAAGAAATTAAAAGTGCTAGTTGCATTTTTAAGTAACCAAAACATTGAAGGGCAACTAGGCCTGCTCCCCATTCGTTTTTTATCAAAATCATTGGACCAAAGTTATGAGAAAGCCATTTAGCCAAAGAAATAAATATACAAATTTCGTTTAATTATTCATTCACTGAGAGCTAAAATCAAAACATGCATTGATTCAAAAACTTTCAGAAATTAAATAAAAAAAAGTTTTTTTTTAACTGAAAGTAAGGAGCAACATTAAAACTTAAAACGAACAGAAATTACTCCGTATATGAAATGGATTGTCCCTCTCCGCAATCCCTCGCTCTTTACGCTAAAGTTTGACTCTTTGCCACAATTCTGCTTTTTTAAAACAATTAAAAGCTTTAGCGTAAAGAGCGAGGGATTGCAGAGGGGACAATCCATTTCATATACGGAGTAATTTCTGTTTGTTAAGTTTAATGTTGCTCCTTACTTTCAGTTAAGAAAACTAGTTTTTTTTATGTAATTAATACTTAGCTCATCAAAACTTCACTTCACTATAATTTTTAAGGTCCTAATCAAGTTGGCCAAAAACAAATATATAAATTGTCTTCATTATCCATGTAAGGATAATGAAGACAATTTATATATCAAAAACTTACTTTGGTCAGAAGGTGGACGTTAATCTAAATAAATCTACTACGCAAAAGTTTGTGAATTCTATTTGTTCTGTACCATTTAAAATGTTAAATATAAATAACTGAAAAAAAAACCAGACCAAAATCAAACAGTTCGTAATAACAAACAGTATTAAGGAGTGAACAGCTCAATAGTAACCAAAACTAATAAATATAATTTTTATAATAATAGTTACATCAAAAGAATTGCATTTTAATGATGATTTCAAATATATAAGTTTCATTAAGTTTAGACTTAACCATCATAACTTACGAGCCTGAGAAAATTTGCCTTATTTTAGATAATAGGGGGAAACACCCCTTAAAAGTCATAGAATCTTAACGAAAATCACACCTTCAGATTCAGCATATCAAAGGACCTTACAGTAGAAGTTTCAAGCTCCTATCAACAAAAATGTATAATTTTGCATTTTTTGCCACAAGACAGATCACTGATGCGTGTTTATTTGTTGTTTTTTTTGTTTGTTTGTTTTTTCCCCAAGGGTGATTGTATTGACCCTAGTGCTCCTAGATGTCGTGAGAGGGCTCATCCTAACGGAAATTGAAAGTTTTAGTGCCTTTTTTAAGTGATCAAAAAATTGGACCCTCCCTCGCTCATTTTTCTCCCAGTTCAAATCCGGATCAAAATTCTGAGATAGCCATTTTATTCAGCATAGTTGAAAAATCTAATAAAAATGTCTTTGGGGATGACTTACTCCCTGACAGTCCCCGTGGGAGTGGCTGCAAGTTAAAAACCTTGATCAGTGTTTACATATAGTAATGGTTATTGGGAAGTGTATAGACACTTTCAGGGGGATATTTTTGGCTGGGGGAGGGGTTGAGGGGATGGGGTTATGCAGGGGGAATTTTCCATGGAGGAATTTGTCATGGGGAAAAAGATTTCCATGAAGGGGGTGCAGGATTTCTTAGAATTTTTTAAAGCACAATGAAAAAATAAGTATGAAAAGTTTCTTCAACTTAGAGAGAGAGAGAGAGAGAGAGAGAGAGAGAGAGGAGAGAGAGAGAGAGAGAGAGAGAGAGAGAGAGAGAGAGAGAGAGAGAGGAGAGAGAGAGAGGAGAGAGAGGAGAGAGAGAGAGAGAGAGAGAGAGGAGAGAGAGAGAGAGAGGAGAGAGAGAGAGAGAGAGAGAGAGAGAGAGAGAGAGAGAGAGAGAGAGAGAGAGTGAGAGAGAGGAGAGAGAGAGAAGAGAGAGAGAGAGAGAGAAAAAAAGATAGACAGAGAGAGAGAGATTGGTAAGACTTCTGCTTATTTGTCCCACCAACTTTCATCCCATCCCCTCCAATCTAAGCATTTTCCATGATTTTAGGTTCCCCCACCCTACACTTCCCCCAAATGTCACCAGATCCGGTCAGGATTTAAAATAAGAGCTTTGAGACACAATATCCTTCTAAATATCAAACTTCATTAAGATCTGATCATCCATTTGTAAGTTACAAATACATCTTTCTAATTTTTTCAAATTAATATAACATAATAACCTTACCCAATTGTAGAAACAAATCATAATTTTGAGTGAGAAGCCCCTTAAAAGTTCAAAGTCTTATCTGTATTACTCCTGTCAAAAGCTCTTTAAAGATAAGAGTTTATGGGTTTAAATACCTTCATTCCAGTCTCAACTATACCATAAAAGGTGATAACTGTTTCTCAATGCAGGTGAAGTAATTATGAGTAATTATGGAATATAGTAGCTTAAAAAACAGTGAAAAGTTGAATTTTTCTAAGGTAAGCAAGGATTTCACTTTTTAATAGTAATATAGGATCAAATTTGACCAAAATATAAGCTGTAATGCACAAAAAACTGCGTATATAGAGGAGGGGGAAGGGGTATAGTTAGGGATCTCAAAATAACTTCCGGGATATACTTTAGCCTATAGACACATCCCTGAAAGTTTCAATTCTCTAGCCCAAACAACTTTCCAAGATAGCAAACAGTCAATGGATCAGAATTTTACCGAAGTTTCTTTGGAAATCAATTTGTTTACTCTATTTTTGCTATTTAAGCATAGCCAAAAACTATTTTTTAAAGTAAACCTTTTAAATAGACCCAGGTCTATACATTATTCTTATGCCTGCTTGCCAAGAAATACTTGGTCAGCTTTCTCCTCCTGCATCACCACAAAAAAATTAATTACATGTTACCTACTTTAGTAAACCAGTCAAAAATCCCATTTTCTGTGAGTTATTTATAATTTTTGCGAGAAATTGCCATCTTGAAGTAAACTAGTTTTGACGCGTTTGAGCGAAACAATTTTGACATTTTGCTGTCTTTTTGTCCGAAAAAAAGGTAAGTTGTGTTTCTCGTTGACACAGACATTAGAAAGTCAAGGGGCAGATTCAAAATGTAACGGGAATTGACCACATTTGTTATTTTCAAATGATTTTTGTGCATGTTCTATAGTGGTAAGGAGCATTAGAATTAATTAATCAATAGAATAAAAATTTGACAGTCGGTTAATCGAGTAATTAAGGATGATGCAAAGGGACCAAGCATCGATCTACTGCTTGTACAACAACCAACTCTTTCCAATACTAAAGTGTTTGAGATTAACATAGATATTCACTCATCCTCCATCCAAATCTATTCAAAACCTCCGTCTTTACACCCTTCCAGGAAAATCCCATTTGCCTTAAATCTTTCCTTACGAATTATTCACCCTCCATTTGTTGGTTTCCTGCTTTACGTTTGATCCTAAAAGGCTACCCTAACATGAAAATTTTGGGCAATACAGCATCCTTAAATCTTCAGAAGGCTTTCTAGCCATGTTAATTTTTCTTTCATTATAGTCCTGGAAAGTGGAACTGATCATTATTTTGGTACAGCTTTCTACTTAAGATATGGTCAGTCAGTCGGGTACAAGAACATTTGCACTTCCAACTTCCAAGGTTTTTTAATTGTAAAAACAACTTGACCTTCTTGATATTCCTTGCCTTACTAGAAATTGGATTTCTAGTAAGGCCCCAACATAGAAAGTGTTGGGGTGCAATTGCTTCAGAACTTTGTAAATGTAAGTAGCGTAGCTTTCCTTCTTCTTTCTTTTCCTTTTCTTATCAGTTTAACTGATGCTCTTCTGCACCTCACCAGCCTTCTTTTCTGCTTCTCCTAAAGTATTTGGAGCCACAGTTAATGATCCCTTGATGAAATTTAATTTTCAAATGAATAGCCTTTACAAAACTCAATTCAAACAAGAGTTTGCGCACAATTTTTTTGTCAGAGAAACTCAGGTTTGCGAACCCAAGTGTAAATTATTTGTGCTTTAGGTATAAAAAACAGACATCATTTTAAATTTGTTGGGACTGGTTGGAATTTTTTCTACCTAGGAATCATGATAGGATGAGGAAAGGGCAAAAAAGTCAAAGGAAAGGCAAAGTCTCGTTCAAACAGGGCGCGTTTTAATTCCCAGTAGGAAGGATCTACCATCTTCTGAGAAAGGGTAAATATTCAGAGCGAGTCAGTGCAGCGGTCGCAGTTTACCTTGCAGCACTGATGGAGTATCTGGCTGCCAAAGTTCTTGAACTTAGTAGTAAAGCTGCACAAGACAACAAAAATTCGTATCATTTCTTGTCACCTTCAGCTTATCATTAGAAACAACGAAGAACTGAAAAAGCTTTTGTTGGGGGTTATCATTGCGCAAGGAGGTATTTTGCCCAAAATTAAAGCAGTCCTTTTACTAAAAAATACTGAAAAAAGGCAAAGGCTTAAATGAATCTATTATCAGCCCTAGGCCCTACCTCAAATTAACCAACAGCCCTTTTAAAGGCTACAAATTAATTGAATGACACTATAGCATGTGGCCACTTTGGAAGGACAAAGTTATAAAATTAAGTAAACTGAATATAAAGAGGCGGGCTTTTATATTTATTTAGTAACAAAGCACAAGAATTTTTGGAGTCGGGGGAGGTATTTTCCCTAAAAACCGTTAAATTTTACCCCAACAAAATCTAAATAAATTTTTGAGGCTTGCCATTCTGTTACAAGCAATAGTTTGCTAATAGTAACAAAAAAACAAGGGCCAATTATAAGACCATCTAATTCTACTTATCTAAACTAGCCTAGGAGGCCACAGGGTAGTTGTCAAAGGTAGAAACAGTTTGGGGGTTTGCTGGTTTGTTTCAAAAGGAAAAAAGGTTAAAAAAAAACAATGAATAAACATGTTTTGATTTTTTCTAAATTTTTGTCTGCTAAAACCTTGCTTTACGATTCTACAATTAGGTATTTTATTTCTTGTAAGTTTGCGGACCAACAATTATTTTGTAACAAAGCTTCTCAGCCAACAGCCATACCACATTGAAAGTACCCAGTCAAAAAATGGAAGTAAAAAACGTCTGGCCCAGTAATTGCTGGGATGGGTGGCTGTCTGGGAGCACTGGGTGTTCCTAAGGGGAACACCATGTTTGTATTATTTATAATTATTTTAATTTTTTCTAGGTAAAATAATATTCTAAAACAAACTCATTTCCTTGTTTTAATTGCACCAAGCTGATTATATCTTCTATAAGAAAAAAGAGAGACTAATTGGACATCTCCTTAATTTCTATCTATGAGTCAACTCTTTCGGCTTAGCTGATAATCCAATAAATCAAGTCGTAATTAAACGACCACAATATTTGACTCATTTTTATTTAAGCCAATGAACAAAGTCAAAAATTGTAATCATTATAAGCCCCCAAGATATTTTAGTTGAAAATGCCGGTGATTAAATCAAGTTGAAAGCCAACCAGAAACAAACAGTTTTTAATGGTTAATCCTCCTATTCCAGAATTGGTTCTTCAGCCCTTGGGGCATCTCCTTGATTCCTATTTGTCGTTAGAATACATTGGGAGCTTATAATGTCCCTTCAATAACAATTTTCGACTTCTTTTATTGGTTCATCAGGTAAGCCAAAACAACGTTGACTCAGATTAGTTTCTGATTTCCGAAAAGTTGACGTGTAATTCAGTATAGTCCATTTTGGGTACTTTACCACTAATTTGTGATAAAAAATTATTGAGCAGTGCATCTATGTTCAAATTCTTTTCATATATTTTTGTGCTCAACTCCATTTCAAACTTGAAACTGCCTTGGTCTTTCAATAGCATATGTAGCAAATATCTAACTGTTCCTTCTTCAGTGCCACGTAAACAATTGACTTAAATTAAAGATGAACTTTAAGGTTAGTTTTGATTTGTCTATGTCCCCATCCTCTTCACATCTTTTGTTCTCAACTCTATTGAAAAGTTCAAATTGCCTTGGCCTTTCAAGAGCATCTATAGCAAAAGTCTACCTGTTCCTTCAGTAAAGCCACGTGAACAACTGACTTAAATCAAATATTAACTTTAAAGATAGTCTTTGATTTTTTAATATCCCAATTCTCTTCTTTCAATAGCATCTATAGCAAAAGTCTACTTGTTTCTTCAATAGCGCCGCACAAACAACTCACTTAAACAGCAGACTAACTGTAAAGTTAGTCTTTGATTTTCAATGTCCAAATCCTCTTCATATGTTTTCGGGCTCGATTCCATTGGGTTAAGTTCAAACTGCCTTGGCTTTAATAGAAATTTTCTACTTGTTCATTCAATAGCGCCGCGTTAACAACTATCTTAAATAAAAGACTAACTTTAAAGTTAGCCTTTGATTTGTCTATGTCCAAATCCTTTCCATTGGTTTTCGGGATCAACTCCATTATATGGTTCAAACTGTTTTGGTCTTCCAATAGCAAAAGCTTACTTGTTACTTCAATAGCACCCCTTAAACATCTGACTTAAATCAAAGACTAACTTTAAAGTTATTTTTTGATTTGTGTATATCCAAATCCCTTTCAAATGTCAACTTCGTTGCATAGTTCAACCTTTGGGCTTTAAATAGCATCTATTAAGAAGACAACGAAGACAAGAAGACAACAGTATTCTTGATTGCGCGTAAACGACTGAATTAAATCTTTAATGACTTTCAATCTATATTCAGGAAACCTCTGCATCTTGGCAAATAATTTATGCTCAGAAGCTATTGAGTCATTTCCAGGTAAGTTGTGTTTCTTCCTCTTTACTTTTGCAAAGATTGCGATTGATATGTTGTACTCTTAAAAAAGCAAACTAAACAAAAACCGGTATTTTTAGAGTCCGAACTGTCTGAAACCGAACCTTTCCCTTTTGCCGGGATTTGAAGAAAATGTTCAAATCTATGGTCGTATTATTTTCCTGTTATATAATACGGTTATTTACAAGCTTAATCGCAATAAAACCTTAGTTTCTAGGATTTACGCTTTCTTCATTCACCTTTTCAGCTGAACAGAAAGTTTCGAGTGTCGACCTTTTCCTATGATAGCCCTGAAAAGGCTGTTTGGTAGGTAAATTACTTTTTTGATGCCTTCTTATCTACTGGCTTTTTAGAGGCCACTTTCTAGGCGGGAGGCTTTTGACAGACGATGCCCTCCTGGGTGTCGATTTCTTTGCTCCTAAGGCTTTTCTGGCAACAGTGAGTTTCTTGAAAACCTTTACAGGTTTCTTGCTACCAGCCATAGGTTTTGTAGCTGGTTATAGCCTGCTAAGGAATTTCACCAGCAATTGAATTATCCTTATTTCGATGAGGAGGTAGGGTTTGAGCGTTAAGTGTGTTAAATGCCCTGAAAAGGACCTTTGGTTAGCTTAGGATAAAAATTAAGCAAAAACAACACCTTCATTACAAAAATTTAAAACTAATAGTTTTCAAACTCAGGAACGGGAAATTTTGATCATTTTCTCCTCCAAATAAGAATTGTCAAAAGAAAAAAGAATTGAGAAAGATGTTTTTCCAGAAACTTGTCACGTGCAAAATTATATATTAACTGAATTAAATAATAAGGCCTGGATTTACCAATAGGTACACTAGGCCTGGGCCTAGGGTTGCATAATGCCAGAAAGCACAGTAAATTATCACTGAGTGATTTTTTTCTCAACAAAAATGAAAGTGATGTGATTTATCTTGGAAGTACCAGGTGCACTCCACCGCCACGGTGCCTAGTCACAGAAAAGTTGCGTTCGGTTTAGTGCTTCCTTTATCCTCAAATTTTCTGGGATTTTTCTGAGAATCTTGCAGAACGGAGCGGCAAAAATGCTCTGACCTAGAAGCGTCAAAGCTTTAAATTCGACCTTGTAAATAAGGTCCTAAACGATTATATTTGAATTACATGGGCCTTTATTTTAGAAATATTTGCCGTTCTTTTTCATATAAATGTAATAATATATAACATATTATGTAAGCATGGTAGATCTTCATAGCTAGTTTTTGATTAACAAAATCAAGCAAACATCTTTAACCGATAATTGAATGAAATCTTAAATGGGAAAGCGTCAAGACCTTAACCACAATAATTATACACAATAAAAGGCAGCTTCTGCCTAATTTCAGGTTGGGTTTAGGTAAGGATATTAAATAATTCTAATTGAAATTATATCTTGATCATAAAATGGATTCCTTAAAAGATGAGTACAATCAGGTGGCTCTCCTAAACGACGCTACTGGTCTTAGTGTAGTAATCAATAATCCAATAAAGATCAATACAACACATGGTGACACACATTGCAGAAGGGTCTACTCACAGAGACCCTTGCAGAAGGCTCTACGTGTTCACTGTACAGGAGAGTGTTCTTATGACATAGGACCTGAAAGCTAATTCTA
This sequence comes from Artemia franciscana, assembly GCF_032884065.1. NCBI lineage: Eukaryota > Metazoa > Arthropoda > Branchiopoda > Anostraca > Artemiidae > Artemia > Artemia franciscana. The sequence continues at coordinate 26,568,641 of NC_088881.1, forward strand.
TATCTAGTGTAGACTGCCTATGTCTAAGACGAATTATCTGTAAAAGGATTGGTTTGCGTCACGAGACCTTATGTGAATTGAAACAGCCGATGCTGAAATCCTAAGTCTTGCCTATATTCACGATACTGAAATCAATTATATATTACAAGTGCATGGTGTCCACCTTCAGGACGGCTTGCAAAAGAGATTAGCCGAGGACATATTTTTAGGGCTTAAGCTGCACAGATAAATAAAATTTCGTCCAGTTCATTGCTCTTTGGGTAGCATTACTATAATTGAACAAATGTTAAGGTAGGTGCCACTAGTTTTCTAACCAAATAGACTTAAATCTAGCTGTTAGAAAACGCCAGGGGCTCTTTTAAGAGACTCATTTGTATCTGAAAATTTCAGCGTAAAGCTACGTCTTAGAAAATTTAACATTTTTTAGACATAGTATTGGCATAGACATAGGCAAGATTCAATCGTTAGTATCGGCGGTTTCAATTGACGTAGTGTCTCATAAGTCCTAGTATATTTTCTTCGAGACGGAAATCAATCTTTTTACAGATAATATGTACTAGACATAGGCAGTCTGTACTAGATACAAAATTAGCTTTCAGTTCCTGTTCGATAAAAGCACTATCCTGTACGGTGAACGTGTAGAGTAACATGTGTTGTATTAATCTTTATTGGATTGTTAATTAGTGCACTAAAACCAGTAGCGTCATTTTGGAAAGCCACCTGATTGTAGTCATCTTATAAGGAACCAAAGTTATCATCAAGATAAAGTCTAGGAATGAATGGAAGACTTGGCTTAATATAAAGCATTAATAACTTGGTCTCCCTAAAAGTAGGACTTAAGACTCTATGACGAAACGCAGTTAATGTCAATTAGAACTACTTAATATCCTTATATAAACCAAACCTGAAATTACTTATAAGCTGCCTTTTATTGTGTATAAAAATTGTGGTTAAAATATTGATGCTTTCCCAGTAAAAATTTCATTTAATTATCAGAAAAAATGTTTGATAGATTTGGTTAAGGCCTGACTGAAAGATTATCGAAAATTAGCTATGCTGATGAGACCATATTCCTACAAAAAAAGGGCGGTTATCTAATATTCTTTCAATTATAGTGCTATTACCCAAAGAGCAATGGACTAGACAACATTTTTTTTCTCTGGGCAGTTTAAGCTCAAAAATAGGTCCTCGGCTAATCTCTTGCACAATCCGTCCTGGAAGTGGACTCAATGCACTTGTAGTGTATACTTGATCGTTTGGAACACGGGTGGCATACATTTGCCAAAGAGCTTTACTTGACCTTATGAATTTGGTTTTAACATTTAAGTAGTGACGCCATAATCTAATCCAACGGGGTCCTATCCCTTCGAATTCAGATCCATGCACTTTTTTAAACTTATTCAAGACGCAGGTGCTTGTTACGCAATAGGAGTTGCTTGTCACGTAATGTGAGATGTTTTTTCTTTCGTTGTTATGTTAGTTGTTTAAAAAACCTAAGGATATGGGCAAAAAACCACTGCCAGTCACTTAAGTGAGGAACCCCCGGTTATAAGTAAGGATGACGCAATATGGGTCCTACTTAATCCTTTAGACGTTTTTGTTTTCTTCAATACGTTTCTTCTTTTCTTCAAGGCGTTTTTTAAACCGTTTTTCTTTCAAGGGTTTTTTTTCCTCAAGGTGTTTTTCCTCAAGATAGTTTTTATTTTCTTCGAGATATTTTTTCTTCAAGACATTTTCTTCGAGATGATCATTTTTTCAAGAAATTTTCCACATGTAGCCTTTATAATCCGAAGACAATAAAGGTTTTTGTCCACTAAAGAAATCGAATGTAAGAACAGAGATATCGAAAATGGAACGACGGTTAACAACCTTGACCAGCAAATTATTCCAAATGTTATGTTCCGAGAAATAAATTCTACGTGATAAGATATTTCCCCGCTCGGAAAATTCTCTGCACAGTTTCCAGATCGATAAGGCTATATATCGCGTGTTTCCTGTCTCCGGTTTCCCATAGAAGGGAGCAAATGATGAAACCATCTGATGAGATGACAAGAAACAAATTACCATCCATAAGCCATGAATGTTCTTGGCACGTGACACTCTGTGTCTCATGCGCTGTATTTCAACCAAGAATCCTTTTTGTCACAAACATCCATATTTTTAAAGCAAACACAACTCTTTTTGAAGCATGGATTTGGTTATTTTCTTCTTGTTTCGAGAAAAACCACAGTTTGAAACGTCGATTCTTGTATTTTCTTAAATTTACGATCATCAACACAGTTCATGCTCAGCGTGGCAATATGTGGCCGGCCCGTGACACCCCAGAAATACATATTGTCATTCCAAAGGCATTTTCAGGCCCGTGGTGCACTTTGGTACACACTTTCATTCCTAAAGCGCTTAAAAATTTCCCTGCAAAAATAATATTAAACTAAATTGACCTTTATTTTTATTTGAAGAGTTTTATTCGTTGTTAGAATTTGATAGTCCCAGGCAGTTCACGCCACTGTGGCATTATTTTGCTGAATCCTGACATCCTTGTGATACAAATTATTATTCTTAAGGTGTTTCGAAGGTATTTTCTTGATAAAAATTATGCTTTAAGTCAATTGATTCCTGTTTTCGTAAGCTAACCCTCCGTAATGCTCCCCCCCAGGGTAGTTCAGGCCACCGTGGCATTATTTGGCTGGTTTGTGGCACCTCTTTGATACATATTATCATTTCTAAGGCATTTTCAGATATTTTCTTGATAAAAATATGCTTTTAAATCCATTGTTTCTGTTTTTACAAGCCGACCCCTCAGTGATGCCCCCTTGTCAGTTCACTCCAACTTCACACCCTGTGGCTGGCCCGTGGCCCCCTCTGAAACACACTATAAGTCCTAAGGCATGTTCAATCATTTTCCTAGAAAATAACCCTATAAACTGAATTGACCATTACTTTTATTTGAACACAGGGACTTTCCATTTCGTTTTTAGAATGTGATAGTCCAAGGTAGTTCACGCCACCTTGGCAATATGTGGCTAGTCCAAACATCCCTGTGATACAAGTTATCATTTGTAATGTATTTCCAACAATTTTCATACAGAAATAACCAAATTGCAACAATGAAGCATAATGAAGATTCATCGTGGAACAACAAATCTAAAAGATGAAGACAACGGCTATAACTGTACATGAAAATTTTATTAATGAACACATTTAAAAACATAATAACAATTTTTTCCTGTGGAACTTAAATCAGTTTTACATGTAAGAAAGGGATATTTCAGCTATAAAGTCGTTCAATCAACGATTATCTAAATAAATGCTGAAAAATTTGCTGCAAGTGCACCCACGACATCGAAAATATAATACTCCATAACAACTAAAGCTTTTAATCGATAAATCTTGACCTTGCTTCCAATCTTGAACTTGTTTGAAAAGCTTTCAACTTGTTTCTGGTAAATCTTGAACTTGCTTCGATAACCTTTGCAATTTGACGAGAACGAGCATAAACCTCATAATGTATTCAAGATTTCTTGAATAAACCTTTTTCTTATACCCATCAACAAATGGTTTTGTATATTTCCCACTGTAAAGTTAAAACCGTTTAAAGGACCGTTTATAGGAAACCATTTAAGGATGGTTAACTCCATCCTTACATTTTAGAAATAGCTCTTAAGTTTTAACATCGCTCCTTACTTTTAGAAAAAATTTGATATATTTTCATAACTTTTCTTCTTTAATTTTGTATTTAATTATTGTTAAAAAGGGTATATAATTTGAAAAATTCTTGAATGAGTTTTCTCCTATTTTCCAGTTATTTTATAAAAACTGGCTGCATGACAGCACACTGTGGCATCCGTCTTCGTCATTTAAGTGTTTTCTGATGTTTGTGTATCCTGAAAGATATTTTTCATTTGAACAGTGGGAACATACCATTCCATTATTAGATCATGACACTCTATGGCGATTCCCAGCCAGTGACACTCCATGACTGGCGTCTGGAACTCTATGGTGCACATATTCATTCCGAAAGTATTTTCAACCATTTTTCTTCAAGAAATAGCCTAACCAGACAAAGCGTATACAAAAAAAATGATGGTTTAAACTTGAAGGAAAATTCCAATAGCATTTCTTCTGATGACTCGTGGCAATTCACGCCAGCGTGGCAGCCTATGACACCCTTCATCATCACTTAAACGTTTTCTGATGTTTCAATATCCCGACAGACATTTTTTATCTGAACATTGGGAACACACCATTTCATTATTAGATCCTGTTACTCTATGGTAATTCCCAGCCCGTGAAACCCTGTGGCTGGCTCGTGGCACCCTATGGCACATATTAATATTCCTAAAGAATTTCTAGGCATTTTCTTGATATAAATCATACTTTAAATCCATTGATTTGTGTTTTTAAAAGCCAATAATATTACCTCCAAGGTATTTTTGTGATTTTTTTTAATGAAATGATATCCAATTCCGCTTTTGGCCCCGCTTACATCGATTCCAGGTCCGATTCGACTGGCATAATCCCAGCGATTCCAGTTCTGTCAGTTCCTGTTTCCCACCTCAGCCCCCCTGTCAATCAGATAGGCAACTGAAGTTACTCATTAACAAAGGTTTTTTGTTTTTTCCAGTTCTATATCATTTCAAAGGTGTGATAGGACGGTGGGATGTTAAATTGAAAAAAATTGCAGACTTAAATCAAAGATTTGCCATGTATTTGGATTATCTTAAGTAAATGTTTAATGTAACATACTAAAGAAAAGCTTGAATCAAGGAAGGTACCCTGAGAAGCCTTTTTTGATTTTGAAATCTGAAGGTATTATTAACGGATTCATAGTAGAATTAGACATGGTGTGCTGGTAATGAGATTGACAAACACATCTTGAAATGATTTCTATGTAAATTTGACACTTTATTAGCAGATTGTTCTGTCAAGTGAATATTTTTTTAGGGGTCCTATAGGACAACAGGCTGTTAAATTACTGAGAATCTGAAACTTAAATGTGAAACTAAACTTAAATGTTTACTGAATATTCAATAACTGAATGTTTATTGAATTACTCTTCTATTTTGTATATTGAAAAAGATGTCTGAATTTGGCCAAAACCTTTAAAAAAGGATCATTTTCCTATTTTTAAGCAAATTGAAATCATTCTTTAAGAAAGATTCTATTCAATGTCATAATTCTGACTCGGCTAGTGGATAGACCTGAAACTAACGAATTTGTTGATATTAGTATTTTGTCCTTCCAGTGCAAGATGCCACCAATTGCAAAATTGATCAGCTGATCGCAAAATTGTATAGTTCAAAGGGACCGTAAAACATAAATTTATCCTTAAAAAAGGGGTTTTTCACTACCATAGAAGGGTTGTTTATACTCCATAGCATGTTGCTCACCTTGGAGGGTCATTTATTAACGGTGAGAATCCTAATCCCCGCCATCCAGAAAAATGTGGAGCAAATGAACTGACTTTGCATCAGTTTTGTAAAATTGTATTGAATTTCCGTCTTAAAAAATTGCTCAAGTGGGAGGGAAATGAAGTGAATTTGATAAAAGTGTTCCTCTCATTGTAACACTAGATGAGATCCTAAATAAAAAGCTGAGTTAACTTATTCTCGATGTAATTTGTAAAATATCGTCTTCTTTTTGCTGAGACGAATATATCTTTAATTCTATTGATTTCATTTTTTAAATGATGCAGTATTTGCTCACATTGTGTTTTACGTTGGTATTAGCCTCTGGTAAATCACTTTTCTTTACATGTCTCTTATCTCCAAACGATTGATATCTATTTTTCTTTTCTAGGTTGGCAGACCCAGGCAGTAATTTCGCAATTATTCTTGTTGAGGTCTGAATATTCTGTTACTGTCTTGTTATGTGATGGCGTTCATTTTTACATAAAAAGCCATTGCAACAGATTAGGGTTCTTGTAATTGTAAAGCTAAAATGAAAACCAAGGGTTCTCAACCTTAAATGCACTAAATTCTAATTCAGTTATTTTTTATTTTTCTTTCTCTCGCCTTTTCACATCTTAAAAGAAATAGAACCCTTAACATATTTTGAAATCAATTCTCTTTTTTGCTCATCACTCACTAAACGAATTTACTGCTCACCCACGCTCTTCTGATCCGTCTACGATCTCTGCTCCTCAGCCAAGGAACCGCATCCTGAGTCAATTGAAGTGAAACAGAATATTTTTCTTTTTTTATTAATAAAGATTAACTAACTTGTTTAAATAGATCTTTTTATTTTGTATTCTTAAATTTTTTTCCTATTCTCTGTTTGTTTTAAGTTCGATAACTTCGTGGAGTCAATTATGCTCCATGTAATTTGCAAAATTTTATCTTCTTTTTTGCTGAAAAGAATATAACTTTTGAATTCGATTTTTCTTTTTGAAATGAGATTGCATCTGTATGTATAATGCTTACATGTTTGCGTTAGCTTCTGGTTGATGAAGAAGCAATCAAATCTTGAAAATCCGGTATCTTTTCATAGGTATCTCAAGTTTTTTTTGAATGCCCAAGCAAATTTTCAAGAATAAAATGGTAATAAAATATTATAGAAGAATATGACCTAGCCTTCTAAAGAACTTTAAAGAATCAACAGGAAGTCAATTCTTTTGATGTATGTATTGCTATCACAATCAATTTTTTTTAATTTCGATTACCGTTGGACGGTGCTAAACACTAATTTAATAAACCCCTGGAAAAGAAATGAGTAACAGGAAACACGATCTTTTTGTGTGTGTTTTTTGAAGGGGGAGGGGGTATTTACATCAAAATGGTAGCTTAAGGTGTACTATTCGGAGATTTTGGAGAAATCGTGACTAGATGAACGCCATATTTCAACTTGAACTGAAAATGCCTTACCTCTTGACTGAAAGGAGATGAGGGTTGCTGAACTTAGGCAACGGATCCAACACTAAGAGATGACAGAACTAGACCTTCTGAAGCTAAAGATCTGGTAGCTATCCGACTAGCCAATTAGGACAACCCTTCTCCAGCTGGGTGTGCTTTTAATGCCTTAGTTAGTTCATTAATATGCTCCTTGACATATTGAATTACTTCTAAATCCGGAAACTATTCTTTCTCTTGGCATGAAAGGTTATATAATCTGGAATAACATAAAACAGCATTAAGGGTTGAATTTGGAGTAAAAGAGGTTTTAAGGGGAGTTTCCCCTTAGACAAATTTGAAGGATTCTGGTGCTCTTCTTATTTGACCATATAGTCTAAACTTTCAGGGGATCCAAATGTTATGCTGACGGGGGAATTAATACTCGGAGAAGTGTTTTTTGTTTTCTTACCAAAGAACTATATCATGGAAGCGACTTATAAGACCTTAAATCCCCACCTCAAAATGATTGTCTTGACTCGTAAAAACGTAACAAAAATGGATTTAAACAATTATTTAATATTTTTGTTTTTGTTTGTATAATATTTTGTTTGTGGGGGCCAAAAAAGCCCCACCCCCGAAATAAATCCCGGATACGGCCCTGTTTAATTCCTTGCGGATTATACCACACAGGTCCATTACTAATATATTTCTGAAGCCATTGTTGATTACAGGGAAAATTCCAATCCTTCAATAGATTGAATCGTTATTGAAAACGTCTGTTCAGATTTTCTCGGTTTTCAACCATTCAACTCTTCTGAAACTTGGATACAGAAAGAAACAACATGAATTCTGAAAGTACCAGACCAACCTTATGAGAATGAACTTATTTTGGGTTGAGTAAAATCCGGAGATCTCAAATTGCAACATTCTATGTAAACTATCAAACAACTTGTGAGTTTTCAGATCGTTTTGCAGCACTTATTTATTATCGAATGGTCAGCAAAATTAACATTTGTATTTTGTGTAGTTACTTCATTGTTTTACAGTTAAAAGCTATAATCAAACCGCAATAGTTACTGAGTTTGATGTAAATCGTGGTAGACATTTTGTCAGCATTTAATCCCATAATTTTATTACTCAAGTTTATCTTTTGCACTAATCTAGAAATTGAGTGGGTGAAATTGACCATAAATTAGATTTTTGCATTTTTGAAGCTTCGGTGGTTCTGGTGCCAATATGCGGGGTTGACAAATTCGAAATCTAGTACTAGTAATTAATTCTATGAGAAAGGTAATAATTATTAAAAGGTAATTTTAGCTGTATTCATTACTAAAAAATTTCTGGTTTTAATTTAACATTAGTATTTTAAGATAATTAGTATTTAACTTTCTAGGGTTGGGGGATTGGAGATATGTTATTTGGAATACGTTTTTTGGGTTAATCACTGGGTTCCTGTTTCCTCGTTGGTCCTTTGTTGCTTCTGTAAAATTGCATGTAATCCATCTGGGTTGAAGTCAATAAGTATTTTTTTTGTTTAGAGAAAGGGCCCTAACGTCACACAACGTTCATTCTTAGGTCCATTTTTTTATTATGAGGTGTGGGCGTACGTATCTTCTTGTCAAGGGAGGGGGAGGCGTAATTATCCTTCTAAAAAAAAATTCGGAAATTTATTGATTAGAAAACACTGTCATACTTGTTAAATACTTAGGCTGCTTCTTTTCATTAAATTTGTTTGACATGACACGAGGTTGTAAGTTGTATAGGGTTGCCACAATAATTAGTTCCTAAAGTGTTAAAATTGCCCAACTTTGCGTGTTAAGCAGCGATTTTCGGTGCTACAGTAAAAACAGATTTTTCCCCTGTCACGGTACAATATCGATATCGGAACCAATATTTGGACATTTCTGTTTATATCCAGCTTTCTGAAACCATTTACCTTTATCAAGTGCTTTTTTAGAAATCTACTGCTTTTCAACTGCTTTTCAGCCCTATCAAGTGTAAATTTGAAGTTCTAGGACGGGAGCAGCCCCCTACCCCTCCCCTCCGTAAGCCCATGTTACGCGGTGTTATATTAATATGAATTGGGTATTCATTCCTTGACTTTTCTTTCTTGTGAGGAACATCGTTTAGGTAAGTATTCAAACTGTGTTCTGAAGAAGTGACGTAAGGAATAATCAATAAAAATAAATTCCAAAAACAGTGAAAGAGAATGAAAAACAATGATAAATATGCAAGGAAATAGAAACAAACTATTGTGTAATATATATTAGAAACTAAACATTGCTTACAAATCAGAGGTATATTACAGTCGATGAAAAGTGGCATTATGATAAGTCAAACTTAATAACCACACGGCCGGCTCTCTTTAATATTGAATCTCCGATTATACCTCTATGGGGTCAAAATTTATATACTAAAAAAACCGCAAGTAAGATTTAATTGTCGTTTCTATCTGATTCATGAATTGTAATTATTACTTAATTGAATGGATAGTAAAATATTATTTTGAGAACAAATTAAAAGGTATTTTGAAAAAAAAACCGGATACGTCAGAAATTGGTATTGGATTGAAATGATTATATATAGGAAGGTTCTTTTTACTTTTCCTCCGCCTTAGGCAGTACCAAGTATTATAGTTTTGCCTCAAAAATATTTAATTTTTATACTTGAACATGCATATTAGAACCCTGGATGGAATTGACTTCAGATGTACAACCTTGTCAAAGGTATTGCAAGAGAGCCTTAGTAAAGGGCAAAGTAGGCTCTGTGCAGTTTTTTTTCAGTCTACTTCATTCGCTAATAGTTGTAAAAACTTTGGATGGGCCTCAATCGACTAAATACTGAAATTAAAAATTATTAGGGACTGCAGCTACTAAAGCTTGCGATTGTGACTCTTTTGCAAGTGTGACTTCATGTGATTGCGACTATTTGTGTCTACACCTGCTACTACATTCCGTTGCAACAATGACTGTTTGCGGCTTTTACTGCTTGCAGTTGCAATTACTTATGACTTCCACTGCTTATGTCTTTGCCACTATGTACGACTTGACTAATTTTGACCGCGGTTGCCATTACCTGCGGTTGCAACTGTTACTAATTTGATTGAGACAGCAACTACTAATGACTGAGGATGGAACTGATTGTGACCAAGACTGCAACTGTCCCCTCCTTAACACCTCGCTCTTTACGCTAAAGTTTTATAGTACTTCAAAAAAATCTTCTTATTGTTTTAATTAAACAAACCTTGTGTTTCAGGAGTCGTTCTTAACGAATCGGGACGAAATTCGGACTTTAGCGTGAAGAGCGAGTTGTTGAGGAGGCGCAACCCCCCTCATATAAGTAATAATTTCTGTTCATTTTAAATTTTGATGTTGCTCCTTGCTTTCAATTGAAAAAACTTGTATGTTTAACTGAATTTCTTTTGGTTTAATAAATAATGCCACAAAATCTGGCTCACTTCTATAGAAACATCTCACCTTCCCACGGGTATATCTTCTTGACATTTCAATCTTTGTGAAATTTTACCACGCATAATTACCCTTGACGCTTAAAATTCAGTTGGCAAAAAAAGAAAGACATAAAAAGAATTTCAGACTTTCGAATATTCTTAAAAAAGGATATCTCAAAATAGCATATTACAAAAAAGGATACCAAACAGCTCGTATTAATGAACTGTAGTAAGGAGCGACCCAGCTCAATAGTAACCGAAACAAAAAAAAACAGAATTTAGATACCAATAGTTCATTCAATGCTCTCGTCAGAGTAAGACGCATTTAAGACCTCTGTGTGGATTTATGTGAAAAATATTATTTCATTATCTTTTGGATACTCATTCAATGCTGAAAACATTATTTCAAGAATTGTTGGATATTTAGTAATACGTATTAATATTTGGATATTAGTACAATTTTAATGTACAATGGGACCTAAAAGGAAAAATCCGAAACGAGAAGGTACGAATATTTCATTAGACACCTCAGATGATAGCTCTAGCTTGAAACCGGAAATATCAATACTAGCTGCAGATTTTAAGCAAATTCTTGAAATCGTAAAGGAAAATGGCAATAAATTAGACATCTTATGCAATCAATTAGGTACTCTTACAACAAGGGTCAATAACCTGGATAAAGAACATTTGGTTCTTAAAAATAAGATGGTTAATAGTGAATTGAAAATTGGAAAAATTGAAAATGATACATCCTGCCTCAATTTGCAATTAAAAATTTGTACCGATGAATTAATAAAATTAAAAAGAAAAAATGAAGATTCAATGTGTCGGATTGTGAAATTGGAAGCCGCCAAGTTAGAAAATAATATCATCATATGGAATGCAGTTTGTGAGGATATTGATAACGCTAAAGCTTTATTTACAGAAGTTGTTCACCATGGATTAGAATTGCCTGAAGTAAATTTTACAATCTCGCAATATGACAGAAATCGTAAATTCTTAAAGGTGACACTAAATAAAAAAGACGACAAGTTTTCTATTATAAAAAATGCCAGCAAGCTGAAGGACAAGAGATTTCATGGAAATAATAGCAACTTGTTTATTAGTGATGATGTGCCAGCCGAAATTCGTAAAATACGTAAGCTGATTTTAGCGAAACGGGATAAATTGCGAAAGATTCCTAGATATGAGGCATGGATATCAAAGGGGATTCAGAAAAACTTGTTTGTGAAAAGACCTGACGGCTCAATTACAAAATATTCATTTAGTGATAGCATACCAGAGGTTGACGACTTTCCAAACGCCCAAGGACATGTACATCATAGTTTTCCAAGTGATGTTTCAGTGAAATAAAATTGTATCGTCTAATAGTAAAGCGCCCTGTTAGTATGTTTTAAAATATACAAGTTGGAAGCGTTTACTCATGTTTTGTCTCGTATTTATTTGTTTTTTAGTTATCTTCTCAATAATTTTTGTTGCCCTATATATTTATTACGATTCTTTCTCTTTAGTCATCTATTTTCTTATGTTTTTTACTGCTTTTTCTTAAGCACACGTGGGTCTTTATGAATAGCGGTAGAATATTGAAAGAATTGTGTTGCGAGAGCAACACTTTGGTTTTGTCCCGGTTTTTTTTTTTTTTTTTCCTATGCCGCCGATCTCAGCTTATTCCTGGAAACTGGTAAGGGTCTAACCTGTGCGGTTTTTACGGAAAGTGTGGACCTCAGGCCGGATTGATGAATATGACATTACATTTTGGAAAGCTCCGTAGAACTCTTGCCTGGGGCCAAAAAGGATGGTTTTTGCTTGTCCTCGAGCCAGAGTCTATGGTGTGCGAAGTGAAGTGGAGTTATATAGCCTATGTCAGAGAGGAGTATCTGAAGTTGTGCAGCCAAGCTTTTGTTTCATCAAACCATGTTTCTGCTTTCGAGTGGAAAGCTCCGTTCTAGCAGGCAAGCAGGCAGGCACCAGTTTCAAATTGAAGATGGATTAAAATCAATAAGTGTTAAATATATGCGATAGTTCCCCGATCCCACAGCCAATATATCTTCTTTGAGTGATAAATAGAAAAATTTACAGAAACAAAAAAGTGCGATTTTCCCACGGGTCCGAAAGTGCTGCCATCTATTGTTTCTAGCCATTTCTGTTCGTGATTTCAGCTGACTTTACCATTCTTTTTTTTCTACTTGGGATTGCAACAGAGAAATGGTATCAGATATACCTCTTAAACTTTAAAAGTTCTCTCATTGCTAAAGAAATTAGAGCTTATCCTTTGCTCCTTTCTAAGTGGTGGTGTTAGAAAGTTGGCCTCCGGCAAAAAAGTCAACTTTTGAACTAAGACAGATAGAATTTTTTTTTTAATGACAATCGATAGACCTTGATGAGCTGATCAAAGCATATGTCATCCATTTTTTGTTACAAAAATTCCTTCATGACATACACCAGTTTGAAAGTTTCAAGGGGTTGACAACTTCAGTGGTAAGGTACACACTTGAACCAAAAATAGGCCGATACCAATTGTGAGATATGTAGGGGACTTCCCAGCAAGAGTCGATTATTAGCTTATAATCATCTTTGGCAATGAGGGGTTTGCAACTATTGCTGATTGGTGTACCTATTATCTGTTTCTGGTGTAACTGATGGTAAGAACAACTTGGTTCCCGATTGTAAGACATGTAGGGGAGTTGTAAGTAATAATCGGCTGTTAGGCTACAATGACTTCAGCGACAAGGGGTTCGCAACTTTTGCTAGTTGGTGTACCCATTATTTGTTTCCGGTGAACTTGGATGTATATCACGGGAGAGGGACTTGTAAGTAAGAATCGGTTGCTAGAGGAGGTTCATCAGAGGCTAAAAATTTGTGCAAATTGGTGCACATCTATGGTATTTGATCCTGAAAAGTCATGAATAGCTTTATAATACCAACTAGATTATATAAGATAATGTTCCAAGTTTCCATCGGTCACGATGTCTACGATTGAAAAGGATAAAGTTCAACTGGCTGCAAACTCAATTTAGTCCCTTCTTCCGATATTCTTTTGCTGTTGTTTTTTCAACGCTGAAGAACTTGATCATGTGATTACTGATTGTGTTCTGCTTTGAATATGCCGTTTTGAATGCTTTGATAGTTTTGACAACTCCAGAATTTAACCGATAGCGAAGAAACAAAACCAAAGTGTTGCTCTCGCAACACTTTTATCGGCGAAGCCGGACAAAGGTTGCCGCAACACTTCACGTTGCCCAGGCAACGTAGGTCTAGTTTGTCTTAGAATGAAGACATTTCTCTTTTCTTTTCTTAGTTGTTTCTGTGTGTTACCTTTTATTTTTGTTTATTGGGCGCATGGGTCGTGGTGTGGTTATTCTTGACATGGTGGTAATATTTGACAATGGATAGAGATAGTGATGGAATTCCATCATCAAGGTTAAAAGAATTTGAGCGAAATTCTCTTTTGTTTCATTCAGTTTTCCAAGATATTGTAGCTAGTGATAATCAGGATAATAGCAGCATATTAGATATACCAAAAAATCAATATTTATATTTGAATGGATTGGCAAAGAAAAATTCTAGAACAAGGAGGATATCGTTTTGGAATTACCGGGGCTGGAGGACTGCAAGGGATACAATTGACACTTTTCTATCGACGTCAGATACGGAAATATTCGGTTTATGCGAAACTTTTGTAGATGAGTTTTCAATTGAAAGTATTCATGTTGATGGTTATCAATTGTTTCATGTTGGAAGGAGTATACAAAAGAAAGGTAGTCTTGGTGTCTTAATTAAAAGTTGCATACCAGCCCGTGCAAGACTAGAATTTTTGCCGATGAATATTGAAATGTTATTTGAATCTTGTGCTGTCGAATGTTTTCTTCCAAATAATGAGAAGATTCTAATCGCAGTTATTTACCGTAGTCCGTCAGCTAGTCAGATGGAGTTTAGGAATTGTTTTGAAAAATTCATGGATAAATTAGCTAGTCTTAATACTTCTTATCTAGTTATGGGAGATTTTAATATTGACTTAATGAAGCTTGTTTCTGCTAATTAGAATAGACTGGATAGTAACACTTTTTAGTTTTTAGAATGTCCGCTATCTCATGGATTATATCCTATATGTCTTGTACTATCCAGAATAACTGATACGTCATATTCACTAATTGATAATATTTTTTCGCCTGAAAGTGCTGTTAGTACATATGTCATTCCTGATGATTCATCTGATCACTGCATACTTATGGCTGATTTTTTGCGATATTTCCCGTATAATGAAAAGAAGTCAACAAAGCGAAGAGACTTTGGGGGAAAAAATTGTTAAAATTAAAAGAAGCACTCGGTGATGTAGGGTGGAGTTCAGTAATTGATGAAATGGATCCAGATCAATCCTTAGATAACTTTTATAATATATTGACTGAGAAGCTTGATAAATTTTGCCCGTATAGAAATCTGAAAGGAAAGAGGCATACACCAAGAAAACCATGGGTAAATGCATCGCTTTTTATTAATGAAAAAAATCGTCTATTAATGAAAAAAATCGCTTATATAAAATTAAAATGAAGTATCCCACTGAAATAAATATAATACGTTTTAAAAACTATAAGAATCTGTTAGTAAGGATTCTTAGAGAAAATGAAAGAGTGTATTATAAAAATTCATTTAAAAATTCTGATTCTCCTCGAAAAACTTGGAATTTAATTAAGGAGAAAATCGGAAAAAATAAAAAGCTATCACATCCTGAGGTATTAATTAATACAAATGGTGTAGAAGTTAGAGAACCGCAAGATGTTGCTAATATGTTTAGTGATTATTTTGCTGGTGTTGGTCAAGCGATTGTTTCAGCAGGAATAGATTTGTCCCCTTACAGGTCGCATAAAGAATATTTACCCCCCAATGAATGTACGAGCATATTTCTGGTCCCTGTTAGTTTTGCTGAATTCCATAAGATTATCAAAAATATAAAAAATGGCAATTCAGTGGGACCTGATGAATTATCAACAAATTTGTTAAAGAGTATTGCCGGAGTTATTTTTGAACCACTTATCCACATTTTCAATTTGAGTATCAATTCAAGTATATTTCCTAGTAGATGGAAAATTGCCCGAGTAATTCCGTTGCATAAACAAGGCGATAAATCTGATGTAAGTAATTATCGTCCAATTGCAATTTTATTGCCATTATCTAAAGTATTTGAAAAAATTTTAAAAGAAAGGATTTCTAGCTATTTAGGTAAAATAAATTTCTTTACCAAATATCAATTTGGATTTAGGGCAAACCGTTCGACAGAACAAGCAGTTGCAGCTCTTTTATTAGAAATAAATGATTGTTTAGATGATGATTTCCATGTGGCTACTATTTTCTATGATATAAAAAAAGCATTTGACACTTTAAGTCATGAAATTCTCCTTGACAAAATGATAAATTCCGGCATAAGAGGGAAAGGATTGCAAATTATTAAATCATACCTATGCGGACGCAAAATTACAGTAAACTTCGGTGGAAAAATGTCTAATTTAAAAAGTCTTATTGATACTGGTGTCCCCCAAGGCTCAGTATTAGGTCCACTTTTATTTTTTATCTATATTAATGATCTCCCCGAGGTTTGCATGAGAATATTAGCCATGCAGTTCTATTTGCAGATGATACAGCTATATTAGTTAAAGCTAGGGATTCATTGACACTGATCGAAAATCTGACTATAAGTGTTACCTCAGTTAATCGATGGTTTGTTTCTAATAAACTAGTACCAAATTTTAAGAAAACTAATTTTATGGTTTTTGGTCGTTCAAAACGTTCCACTCGAGAGATTTCTTGTGAGGAGCTACAGGCTGGTGATCAAAAAATTTGTAGAGTCCAATCATATCGTTATTTAGGAGTTTTTCTTGATCCCCTTTTGCCATTTCATAATCATATTGAGTATTTAAGATTAAAACTTGCTCAAAATATTGGGTCGATGTACCGCGGAAGAACATTTTTCCTTTTACCATTTTAAAAATAATTTACCACTCTCTAATTACTTCTTATTTGAATTATTGCTCAGTTGTATATCTTAATACATTTTGAAAGCATATAAAACCCTTACAGGTACTACAAAATAGGACAATAATAATACTTGGAAATTTCTTACATCGACCTTCAAAACTTGAAAATGTTTCGGAAACTTAAACATTATTCCTATTCTTAAATTTGTTGGATTTAAATGACATACAAATAATAAATACTTCCATATGGCATTTTCAAATCCAAAATTCTAAAAATTAGTTCTATGACAAATCTCTGTTAATTTTACTTCCTCGTTCGGATTGTCGGAGGTCTAGGATGTATCGAATTCCTTTTGTAACCTCTGAAAGGTCAAAGTTTTCGATTAGATACCAAATACCCTTCATTGCTAACAATTATAAGCTGAATGATAAAATTCTGTTTGATCCATCCCAAAAATCTCAGCAAAAATCTTAGCTAAATTTAAAAAAGTAAATATTTAAGATTGTTTGCTAAAATTTTGATTATTCACCATTGATGATGGAAATTTAAATTATTTGATCTTCTTATTTGTGTGTTTGTTTTTGTGTCCCTGTGTCTGGGATGGCCTCCCACGCCCCTCCTGCCCGATATTTATATATTTACTTATCTTTTATGAGTTTTTTTCTATTTTGTGTGTCTTCTACCGTATTATATTTTGAAATCATTATTACGATGAGATGTTGATGTTTTTTCTTATGTTTTTGCACTATCCCAGCCTGACGAGCTCTGCTCTCTGTTGGGGCATAATATTGTTTGTGTATTTTTTGAGTTGAATAAAAGAAAAAATAGTTGAATCAAAAGAATTGTATTTCTGTGCTGATTTTCAATATAGAATTTTCATCAAGTTTAGTGTTACCTTTCAAAAGTTACGAGTCTAAGAAAATTTAGAATCCATTGAATGAGGACCCAAGTGACATCTGCAGTTAAGAAAGATCACAAAATCCTGCTGCTACTGCTGTTTATAATTAATAACAGCAACATTTAATTTTAGGAAGCAAGAAAAATGGCGGATGGGGCGGGCTTTATCGTTCATAATCTTATTATGTAAGTAGTAAATTGTATGTTTGTTCCACCTTGTCTTTTACCCCGTGTTCGTTTACTTGTCCAATGGGATTTTTACTTATCGGGGTTTAACCCCTAAAAGATAGCAACAAATACTTGTCTGGCCACGTGTCACTTAAAACAGCAGGATTAATTGCGAGAATAACAACATTGGTCTCGTGTAAAATAGCCTATATTATTGCTTTAATGTTATGTGAAGTTCTGACAAGGAAGAGGCTGGGACTTCGGGTCTGTTTGTAATTTTACAGGCAAATACACCTTCAGCAATTATTTCAGAGCTGGGTAGCCTAATACAATTTTTGTGGCCAGAAGTTTAATTGTAAGATTTCAAATTGTGGTTGTCATTTGCCTTTTTTAGTCATTCCATTCAAGATGCTTTGGATATTTTTTATTGTGATAAATTATCTTAATGCTCTGAAAAGGGAAAACTATTTCAATTGCATAGGATAGGAAAATTCCGGTAGGCTAATCAATTCAAATTACTAAATTAGCCAGGGAAGTGTTTTTTTTTTTCACTAAAAAATCACCATGTTCTTTGAACTCCAATTATATAGCCCTGTTTTTGGCCCCCTTGAACCAGTATCCAGTTCCTGTTGTCATTTACACTAAATTTCACTTTTTCTGTTTCCTATATATGTTTGCACCAGTTTTACCATGGGTAAAACTGGTACAAACAGTATTACTGGCTTTCATATGAAGTGAATATACCACTTGATGCCCTTTTTAATGCTGTTTACAAATATAATAATTGCTTCTACCGCAAATTTAGATTTAAGCACTTTTTGACCTCTTAAAAATGACCTATATATGGTGTCATTACAAATCTATAATAGTTTAGAAACAAATTTGGGCTATATATGTTCACATCAGGGGGTGGAAAGTATAGCTTATATTAAATACATAAACTAACCATTGCTGGATTTTTTTTTATGTATTTGTGCTGTTGCACTGGTGATTTCTCTTCTCATTAAAATTTGATGTGCACAAACACATTAAAAAAAAACAGCAATGGTTAGTTTACATAGATAATATATGCTATGCTTTACCCCCACCCCCTGATGTGCAAATATATAGCCCAAATTTGTTTCTAAACTATTACAGATTTGTAATGACCCCATATATAGGTCATTTTTAAAAGGTCAGAGGTCAAAAAGTGCTTAAATCTGAATTTGCAGTAGAAGCAATTATTATATTTGTAAAGAGCAAAAAAACCTTCAAGTGGTATATTCACTTCCTATGAAAGCCAGTAATACTGTTTGCACCAGTTTTACCCTCATTTCTTGTCAATATTACTAAGGGGTCATAGTTAAGCACTAGAGAAGTCATTGTTAAATAACATGTGCTTATGTATATATAGCTTTTTGCTAGTTATTCTTCTCTGGTTATATAATGCTTGATGCAGTATAGGTCCAAGAGAAGGACCTGTAGACCTATAGAAGAAAACCTGTTAAAAAAAGATGATTCTTTGTAATTTACATAATAATTATAGCTAACACATTCTACATGCAGCCCTGCTCTACTTTAGCCCCAACCTTCCTAATATGGAAATCTATAGCTGAAATTACATATTTTCCATTGATTCTGTCAATATATCCCTCGACCCTAGTACCTGTTAATTGAGGCAACTGTGGCAAAACAAGTAAAAGGTGGCAGAAAACAATGGAAATATATAATTTGGGCTATATATTTGCAAATTAGGCATGTTAGGGGTGAATTTTTTGTTGTTCATATTTTGATTTACAAATAAAGTGAATGTACCACTTGATGCCTTTTTGTATGTTCTTTACAAATATAACAATTGCTTATTTTGCTAGTTCAAGTTTAAGTGCTTTTTGACCTTACTTAACCTAACAAATTTTGGCAGTGAAAAACATACATTATTTTGTCAAAAATGACCAAAAACACGTACCTTAATTGAAAATTTGGCATCAAAGAAGAAGAAATACAGCAAAATATTGTAAAATTTATTAATCCAACTTAATTGTGGAAAATCAGTGCTCATAGATTATACAACATGAAAAAAAAATGAATTAATAATGAAACAGTAAGTTTGAGACCAATGTTTTAAGATTTTTTATACCCAAAAACTATTTGAGTATGCTTTGGTCATTTTCAAGAGCTCAAAAACTTGCACTTGAAGCACTTATTATGTTTGTGAAAAACATAAAAAGGCATCAAGGAGTATGTTCACTTGATGTATAAATCAAAAATATGAACAACAAAAAATTTACCAATTATTAGTATAGCTGCAAAATTTTCCCCTGGGTATGTAGGCTCAGTGGAAGGTCACTTATACCTGATCATGTCCCTACTGTTTTTACTTGGTTGAAAAAAATCCAAAGAAAGTTCCTATTGAAAAGGAAAGAGACCAAAAGTGAGATTGAATTTGTCATAGCTTGGAGGTTTGCCCCTTCAGTCTGTTTAAAGAAAACAGATTCATAATTGAAGCTTTGTTCATTTCAATCTTAGGGATGATCTACATTCGTTACACTTCATTAAATGGTTGTAAAGGGATACTTTTATTTATTTGTCTTGTTTGTTTTCTACATAATTTTTTAATCTTTAAATTGATATACATTTCTTACAAATTAATTAGTCATACCATAGTTCCACTTGCAAGTTTGACCTACTTTGTAACCCTGGTCTCAAAATTGCATATAAATTTATTGAAGCTAGGAAACATAGAGCTCCTCTCTGTTTAAAAGAAAATGGATGGACATAAGTAGGTTTTAATACACTAAAGTCCTAGGGCCATGGAAATTAAAACAAAACAATAAAGATTAACTTTAAAATTCTGGAATGATAAATATATCATTCACAAATAAAAACCATTCACAAAATTTTACTTTTGTGCTCAGTTGCCAACCTCAGCAATTGCCCTAAATTTTTAAACCTTGCAAAACATTCACCAGCCACCTCTTATGACCTACACTCTTGTCTGTACATTAACAATTCATTGAAAAGGAAGGACCACCTTACTGGCATTTCTTCCTTTGTACTTATATTTAATGGGTTTAAAAGAAAGCTTCTATGGCTAAGTCAGAAGCCCAGTAAAGGACCAGGTGATCCTTTAGCCAGGAATTGCAATAGAAAGCTAGGGGCCAGTCATTTTATGCTTTTGCATGCCCTTCCTGCTTACTGACCCCAGATTTCTTTAGGTAACCTGTTAAGTTTGGGCCAATTCTGGCTGAACTTACAGAGTTACATCACTGACCTTTGTTCCAAACCAAATAAACTGCTAATACCAGGAATTAAACCTGTGCCCTTTGGATAAAGGATTCTCAACCTAGAGTGCCAGCCACTTAAGAAGGAACACAAATGTCACCAGAGAACAAAAATTATTTGGAAAAAGAAAATATTGAAAAAAAAACAAACTCAAGTCATAGTTGCTCCCATTTTTCATTGCTGTCCCACAAACAATATGTATTTTATTAAGACTAATAAATTTTTAAACAGGTATCAACAAAACTCCATCAAGGATTGTATTTACTTAAGGTACAATCAGCAATATGAATGCTTAGTTTTGTGATATTCTAGTCTTGAAATAATAAAAAAAGAGAAATTATATGTTCTATTTGTTTTCCACAAGCCCATTTGAGAAAAATCATTTGTGACAACAATATACCCATGGTTGGCTCAGAATCTCTCTAAAATGCTTTAAACAGAAGGAATTTTAAAAACAATTACAGTCATCAGCAAGAAGAATATTAACACTAATACTAAACTTGGCACTTTTTAAGACAATTTTTAGCAAAGCAAATGCAAAACTTTAATGGTGCCCTATGTCATCTAAAAAAAAAAACATTAAAATATGTCAGATGTATTTTGATATAAGATGCCTCAAATACTTTTAGTTGAATCTGTGAAATGAAGGGCCAGGTATTCCTTTACATTTTATACAACATGTAAAAAGAAAAACAGTTCAAATTTTTTCACAAAAGAAGAAGCTTGATGTAAAACAATAAATGTATTTTTAACAGAAAGCAACTGACATCAATGAAATCAAATGAAACAAAAATTCATGGAGAATAAATAATATAAGCCACATATTTAACCTATAATGAGGTGGCATAAAAGATTATTTCTAAGTTAGAAAAAAACAGTGTTATGGCTTAAAGTTCTGCTCAATCAACAGGAGTTGTTTAAGGCCAGAATAATTAAGAACTAAGGCCAGAGAAAAAGAAACTGATAACAAAGAAATAAGGCACCCAAAAATTTCAGAGGGAAAAGAAGTAGAAGTAGGTACTTCAAAATACCTTCCTGGGACATCCCTGAAAGTTTCATTTTCCTAGCCTAACCTCTTTCAAAGATAGCCAAAAGTAGCTAAAGTAAAATTTTACCCCTACTTTACCTTAAAAATCCAGTTTAAATAGCAATCTCAACAAATATAGACTATATAAAAGGCTATAGGTATTGGCCTAATCATTCTAAAAAAAAATTTTCAACTAAAAATTATAGGACGGTTTAGAAACTAGGCCTGTTTGATACAGTAACATTTGACTAACTCACCAATGTGATAGCTGCCTCCCTAAGAACCAACCTTTTTAATAACAAAAAAACTTTTTCTGACTCCTTATGAAGCTTAGCCTATGCAAGCCAGGCCTAGAACATCAAAAACCCTTTAGATCCTAAGGAATATGGATAAGATTACTTACAGGTCACTGAAAAGCTAAGATTATTTCCACTATTTACAGTTTCCTTGTCTTTTTTCTAGACTTAACGATTTCACATGTTTATCCATTTAAAAAAATATGTAGCATTGACAACACTTGTCCTGAATAATCTTTTTATTTGGGGGTTATAAAGTGCAAGCCCATGGACAAATAATCTTGAGCATTCAAGGAGATAATCCAACTAACTTCTGATGTCATGTGCATCTCAAAAAACGCTTGGATTAGTCAGATTAGTAATCAGACAAGTAAACAAACATGGGGTTAGAGTTTATTATTTTTTTTAAGGGAAAGATGGGAAATCATTAGGTGGCTAGTTTTACTTCTTCAAAATAAACAATGATGGTGTCAGTTTAGCTTACTGCTCTTTAGTTAATGATTTTAAAACTTGAGTTGGATATTAGTATTCAGGCACTTCTACTCAAAATGAACATTACACTAGAGTCAAAACACCTTAAAAATTATAAAATCATTAATTAAATCATTCCTTGATGCCCATTAGTTTAAGAAATGAATAGGCTGATAAGTTGTCAGAATTTATAGGTCTAGTGTTTTTGTTTCTGAGTAGGCCTAACTGTAAACTAGTAGTAAGAGTTGTTAGCTATCATTAGCACCTCTGTCATAAAATTACAACAAACCATGTAACTGGCTTTTGTATAAAGTGAATATAACATTTAATGCCTTTTTTTATGCTCTACCTGAAATTCAGATTTAAGCACTTTTTGAGCTCTTAGAAATAACCTAAATATGGGGTATAAAAAAGGCTAAAAACATTTGTCTTAAACTCGTCTTGCAGACAGCTTGATTCCTTTCCTCAGAAAATTATTTCCCAAAGACCAGGCCCTGGCAGGGGTCACATTGGGTAAACAGAAAGCTACAAATATTTTGCGACAGAATTTTTCGTTGGTGCTACAGAACCAGTTAGTCGAGTTGCTCAAAACCACTTTTTTCTCTGTGATAATTGACGAAACCACTGATCGTACTATTGATAAACAGCTAGCTATCATGGTTGTATTTTTTAGCGAGAAAGATCTAAAATTTCATGTCAAAGTATTGGATATGGTTAAGTGTAGTGATGGATCGGCTGAGGGCCTGACTAACCGCATCAAGCAAGTCATTGAAGAAAACTCGATTCCCTGGCAAAATATTGTTGCATTTTGTGCAGATACAACTAACGTCATGTTTGGAGCCAACAGATCTGCTTCAACCCTTATGAAAGCCATGGTGCCACACATCTTGAATGTGAAATGCTCATGCCATCTTATTCACTTATGCTCATCATATGCATGCTTGTCACTTCCCAAGATACTCGAAGACTTGGCGCGAAATATCTATGCCCACTTTTCCAGAAGCGCTTCCAGGCGAGAGAAGTTTGCCGAATTTCAGGAGTTCTTCCGATGCAAAGCACACCGAATTCTTGCTCCAGGACAGACCCGTTGGTTATCCCTTCAGGCCTGTGTGAAGAGGCTTATTGAGCAACGGGTTGCACTTATTCAGTATTTCGTAGAAACCACGTTTGAAGACCCAACTGCAACAAATGACCTTATCTTGTCGACATTACAAAGCAAGTTGACAAAGCCATACCTTGAATTCATGGACTACTCTCTTGGCCTCTCCAACGAATTCAATACAGTTTTCAATCCAAACTCCCACTTCTTCACTCCCTGAAGCTTAGTGTCAGCAAACTTGTGAATGATGTTGCATCTAACTTCATGAAATTGGACTATATTCGCAATGTTGGTTCGTTTACTGAACTGGATCCTTACCTTTCAAGTGAGTATCTGCCTTTAAACCAGACATATGTGGGAATAGCTGCAACCGATTCCATGCAAGAACTCGAGGATGCTCAAGAGCCAAGTGATAACATTGATCTCTTTTACCAGTCGTGTCGACACTACTATATAGTCCTGATCAAGCAGATCAAAGACCAGTTCAAGTTTGAAGACGAAATTTATGACATTTTGGCTTTAGTTGAACCAAGGAATGCAAGAAATTTGAACCCAAGATCTCTAAGGCTACTATTTGTGAGATTTCCTGTTCTAACAGAAAAGTGTTCCCTCCAGAAAACGGACGTAGAATGGAGGTCACAGGCAATGACTGATGTCACTGAGCTTCATTTGGGAGATGCCCAAGTTGAAGACCTGTCAGTTGAACAATACTGGAAGAAAATACTTGGTCTGAAGACTCGCAGTGGCGAAATCAAGTACCCGGAACTGCGGAAGTACATTTTGCTGATATTCTCGTTACCTTTTAGCAACGTTCCAGCTGAACGTTTGTTCAGCCTCCTGAAATTGATCAAAACAGACATGAGAAATAGTCTCGAAAATGTCACCCTAGTCTCACTGATCCGAGTCAATTACTGGTTGAAAAACGAAGATAAAACTTCATCAACTGTCAGTATACCGAAAGCTGTCGCTGGCTTCAAGACGAAGGCAAACGCTACGTGCGATGAAGTGCTGGAGATGACACTTGTTTGAACTTTTTTATGTATTCTCGTTAGTGTAAAGATGTTATCATTATCTGAAGTAAAAAGATCTCAGTTTGAACTTTTGTATGTATTCTCGTTAGTGTAAAAGATGTTGTTATCATTATCTGAAGTAAAAAGATCTCATGTAAATTCTGTGGAAATCTAGGACAAAATATCCTTTTTTCTAGGGAGAAAAATAGGGAGAAATCAGACCTAAACCCGAGGACTTCCAGGGAAAATTAGTATGAAAATAGGGAGAATTGAAATCGAAAAGTGGAAGCACTGCACCTTGGAGTCCCAGACCAGAAAATAAACCCTAGTCAATAAAACTAACTCAATATTCAAAACAATTCCGAATCGATCCACATAGCAATTTTTGAAGAAATGCTGAGCAATGCTACAGGATGGAAAATCCTTCAATTGCTCCAAGTTGCAATTTAAGGTAAGATTTGGTAAATTTTGCATTTTTAACATTACTTTGTTCAGAAGAAAGTGGACACATCAAACAATGCCAATTTTTATTCTTTTCTCCAAGTGCACCAATCACCTTCATTATATATTATATTTTGAGCCCTTAAACAGGACTCTGAAGCTGACTCCTTGTCCATAGTGTTTGCCATAAGAATTTGGTTAAGAAATTGATCAATTTTAAGATAAAACAAGTGGGTTAATTACCCTATTATTCAGTTATAAACTTTTTATTTTTAATCAATTAATCCAAAGGTTGTGATTTATTGCCGTGTCATCTGATTAACTGATTAATGCTTTATAAATCTTTAGCATAGAATTATAAATATTTTTCTGTACCAAAAAGCCATGTCAAGTGATGTGTTCAAAATACGCAAAGTTTTGAAATAACTCAGAGCAATATCCAAGCATCACTTGGGGGAGGGGGCATTCTTCAGCAGAGTAGCTATTATAATTAGAAAGAGTGTTGAATGGGGAAACAAGGGGTATTTCTCTTTGTTATTATAGTACTTAATTCAGGAAAGGAACTTTGCACTAACATTACCAAAACTATATATACTGATCAATAATAGGACACATTTTTAAAGGGAATATTTCCAGGAATTGGAAACTATGTGTTGCCACAAAATGCATTTTAATAAATGTGTCAGTCATCTATTTTTAATGTCACAGGGGCAGGGCTTCTCCTAGAGTTGGTGGTGCCTGGGGAAAAATTAGCTACAGTGCTCTTTTCCAAATCTAATATAAAAATAATCTCAGAAGTCCCAGCAGTGGCGCCTTCTCCTTCTCATCTGCGGTGTGCAAGGCAGTTTACCCAGGTTGCCCCTCCCCTTGCTTTCAAATAACCCTGCACAAGGTAATCAAACATGCTAAATTTATAACCAAAATTAAACTAGGATTGATTTACAATAGACAATATACTGATATCTATTCACAGAATTTTAGTAGGGGATAGAAGGGTTGTTTTTCAAAATCTAGGTGGGGTAGTTTTTTCAATGAAGATACCAAATCTAAAAGGAATTTTTAAATGAAAATACTTCAAAAAAGTATTCTTCAAAATCCAGTCCCCCCCCCCCCCCTTACATAAAAATGACACCTGTAAGAATAGAGATACAGTAGAAAATGACTATTATGGAAATCCAGTTGAATTGCAATAAAAACTTTTCCTGAGGATGCTCAGCTGGTCACTTAATTCTTCTATAATTTTACTTTCCTTATGTAGAATGCAAGAAAAATGTATCTACTGATTGTAATTATATAATGAAAAAAGAAATTACCAGTGCAACTGCACAAACACAGAAATAAATACACACATAAAACCAAGACATAAAAAAAAAACACAGACATAAAACCAAATATAAAAAAACATAAACTAAAAAAAAAAATTAAACCATATAAACAAAAAAGAAAGACAGAAGGAGAAAGGGAGACCGTTTTCCTACTTAAGTAATTAATATAGATCAGTACTTGAATGAGGCCTTAACCCTACTCATCCATCCAATTACATAGGTCAAACAGCATAGCCATACACAATCAACCACCAAGAATAATCCATTTACAGGCAGTTGTAAGTAAGTATAAGTTGTCATGTAACAAATATTAAAAACAACAAATAAGAAAAAAATTTAATAATAAAAGGCAACAACCCAACACAAGGGCTCGTCAGGGGAATACACACTTGCCTATAGGGTTTTGTCACTTTAATCCCAGAAGGATTCCTCTTTCTTAATGTTTCCAAAAAAGGAGTAATTGAACACTGAAATTGAAAAAGAAAGAAAAATTTATATATAACTAAAGTAAACACAGTTATAGTATTCTATGTAAGACTAAGAGGTGCAATTATATTGTTGCCACATCCTTGTCATGCACATGTTTTTTTCTGAGAGTCAAATGGAGGAAGTTGGCAAAAATACATTATATAGAAAAGCCATATAGGTTTTTTTTTCTTTTCTTTTTTAAAGAGAGTCAGTTATGTCAACATTGTGAATAATATGCAGTTTATATGATAATTGTGGGAAATTATAGAAGAAACTATGAAACTTTTGGATACAGAGGTCCTTTAGCCCCCTTTTTTTCAGAATGATGATAGTAACCGTGCTAATAAGGTGATGAGTAAGTATTAAAGTGCTAGGCATTGTGGCTATTTTGCAACAAAAGTAAAACTGAACTACACTTAAACGCATTAGGAATAGCTTCATTAGAAAGAACAATGTCAATATTTTGTGGAAAAAATAAAAGAACTAAAGGAGTTCTTTCATTTCTTGTCATCAGTGGCATCAACTCAGAAAGATTTTTTTCAAGTGAAATACCTCTGAAAAGGTATGTTCAAAATGTAAAGGGTAAAAACCTTCCCTCCTCCCTAAATTAATGCCACTTCCTGTCATCATTATTTTACCTAGCTAGAACTCAAAATTCCAGTTCAAATGATCCCCCTTTCAGTTTTTCTATGAGTTTTGGATAGTCTCTGGTACTTTATTCAGAGGATTTTTTCCCTTTTCTTCAGAGATTATGCAAATTATTTCATAATCTTAAATACAAAGCAAATTTTAACTTCAAAAAGCAAGCAAGCTAAACTTTGCTCAAATCATTTCTTTTGCTGTTGTTATTGCATTTTGTGGCGTTTACAAAGATCTAGAGGCGGGTGTATTTTTCAAATACAGGGTGGCATAAATTTTTCGTTTTTTCCAATGAAGTACCACTTAATTACCTTAATTTGTACATTGGAGTGATAAGGTCCAATGGATCTGTGTTGTTCCGTTAGTGATGATGGCTGACACCTGTTACTGATGTTGATCATACCAGCAGTATTTCCAGTTCCTGCATGACCACTTGTTATCCAGTGACTTCTTGAAAGTTACAGATGAAGTTACTTACACTGCAGACTCAGAGACAGAATTTTAGTCATTGACAACTCTTTCTGAGAGGAAGTTTTGACGCATTCTTGTGTTCACGTGGCATTTAGAAAGTTTCTTTGAATGACCTCATGTATGGGATTGGTGGGACTTATTCAGGTTGAGGAGACTAGATGTGTTGTTGGAGAGTTTGTGGGTAAGAAGCATGTCACCTCGTCTACAGCAGTATACCAGTGTAGGTAGTTTGATTTTTTTTTAGTCTTTCATCATAGGGGAGGTCTTTCAACCCATCTATAACCTTGGTGGCACATCTCTGCATGCCCTCAAGAAGTCTGGCGTTGCTTTTGCATTGGGGAGCAGCTATGCAGTTTCAAAAGTCAAGGTTGGGTCTTATGATGGCTTTTTAAAATCTAAGAAAGACTTTGGGTAATCTGTTGGTAATAAATCTCTTGAATAGGCCAAGTCCTGTGCTAGCTTTAGAAACCACATTCCTTATGTGGGAGTGAAACTTTAGCTGATTATCAATGGGTACACCCAAGTCCCTTTGTTTGTTGTGGGTTTGAAGATCAGTCTTTCTTTGCTTGTCAGGATCCCACATTGAGTATACTATGTTTTTATTCTTTGGTCCAAAGGGCAAGACACCATTTGCTGATGTTGGATGACAGTAGCCACTCTTCAGCCCACTCTTTGATATGGTTGAGATTGACTTGGAGGCTTGTGCTATGTGCCAGACGAAAGAGCTTGGAATCATCAGCAATTAGTGTGATATTGTTGCTGACCGTGGTGACTAAGTTGTTGATGTAAATCAAGGAGAGGGTTGGGCCAAGGACTGTACCTTGTGGGACACCACTGATTATATCGCAAAGGTTTGTATATATCTTCTGACCACCTGATCTAAGCAGTTTGACCCTTTGTGTGCGTTTTGTGAGAAAACACATGAGCCAATTGACCGTCGTCTGGTTCAGGCCTGTGGAGAGAAGCTTGATGCAGAGCCTTCTGTGGGGAACCTTATCAAATACTTTGGCTAGATCAAGGAGAATGATGTCAACAGGTATACCAGTGTCAAGGAGCTTGGTGATGATGTTATAGATGTCAAGTAGATTGGTTTTCACTGACTTGTTGCGACAGAATCCATGTGGGTTGGTCATGGACTGCATAATTCACAATTCTCTCAAGTAGCTTGGCAATGGTGGGCGTTAGCTGATTGGTCTGTAGTTTTCTGCTCTGAATTTGTCCCCTTTCTTGAAAATGGGAGCCACATGTGCCTCTTTTCAATCAGATGGAATAATGCTGGAGTCAAGCAAAAACTGGGAGATGTTTGTAATGGGTGCAGTGATGATGCTTGCAACTTCTTTCAGTAACCTTGGATGGATGTTGTCTGGTCCAGTAGATTTGTTGGCATCAAGGTCTGAAAGTTGCTTTATTACAGCAGCTTTGTCTACGATTATTTCGGTCATTTGACTGGTGATGTTGGATAGAGGTGCTGGTGGTAGTTGGCCACCTGGTTCGGACGTAAAGACGGAGGTGAACTGTTGGTTTAGCAGCTCTGCAGTTTTTCCTAGATCGGTTACTTCACTATTGTCTTCCCTTGCCAGACGCTTAATGTTGCGGCGGCTATGATCTTTGCTTGAGGCGTAGTTCCAGAATTTCTTGGGGTTGTGTTTGCAGTCGTCTGCAAGTTTGGACTCAAAGTCCAGGTGCAATCGCCTTGCCAGTTGGTGCAGTTTGTTACACACAACAGCAAACTTAGCATAGTTAGCTTTGTCCTCCTTCTTTTTGTACATCTTCCAGTAGCGGGATTTTCGTTTCCTCTCTTTCCTAATTTCCCTGGTCATGTATGGTAGGGCCCTAGGTTCGGGAATCATCTTAAGCAATGTGTGCTGTTTCTCTGCATTGAGAAGAAGGGTTTTAAAGATGTTTCATTTGTCTTCCACAGGTCCTTCAAGGATAATGTCTCAATTAACATTAGATAAATCAGCTCTAATGGATCTGTAGTCACCAAACACTTTCCTGACAAGTCTGTTGGTTATTTTCTTGATTGATGTCTGGATTTCTGGCAGTAGATGGTCGCTCTTTCCAACTTACGACAAGTAGTTGATTTTCTGGGTTGTTCACGAAAGTTAAGTTGAGGAAATGATGGTTTCTGGTGCAAATGATACTGCGTTGGCTGGTCTACAACTTGGGTTGGACTACAAGTTGGACTTTTTCTCTTAACTCTACATTTTAAAACAGTAAAAAACTTTAGCGTAAAGAGCGGGGTGTTGAGAAGGAAAAGCCCCTTTCATATACGGAGTAATTTCTGTTCGTTTTAAGTTTTAATGTCGCTCCTTACTTTCATTTAAAAAACTTGTTTTTTATTTAATTTCTGAACGTTTTTGAATTAATGTATGTTTTGATTTTGGCTCTCCGCAGAGGAATAATTAAAACGAAATTTGTATATTTATTTTTTTTGGCTAAATGGCTTTCTCATAATTTTGATCGAATGACTTTGAGAAAAAAGAGCGGGAGAGGAAGCCTAGTTGCCCTCCGATTTTCGGTTAATTAAAAAGGCAACTAGAACTTTTATTTTTTTTACGAATCTTTTTATAAGTAAAAGATATACGTAACTTATAAATTAGCTTACGTAAAGAACTTTTGTATTCTCATGTTTTTATTACATATATGAGGGGGTTCGCCCCCTCGTCAGTACCTCGCTCTTTACACTAAAGCTTAAATTTTGTCCCAATTCATTAAGAATGACCCCTGAATCACAAAAGCCGCAGAATAAATAGTTGAAATTACTAAAAATACTTTAGCGTAAAGAGCGAGGTATTAGGAGGAGGTGAGCCCCTCATATGGGTAATAATTTCTGTTCGTTTTAAGTTTTAATGCTGCTGCTTACTTCCAGCTGAAAAAAACTTTTTCATATTTATTTTTTCATTTTTTTTTTAAGTAATGCTAGTAAATCCTGCGCTCCCTTCATGGAAATTTTCTTCCCCCATGACAAATTCCTCGATGGAAAGTTCCCCCAGCATATCCCCCTCTTCTCAACCCCTGCCTCCAACCAAAAAATCCTCCTGAAAACGCCTGTACACTTCCCAATAACCATTACTATATGTAAGCACTGGTCGAAGTTTTGAACTTGTAACCCCTCCCACGGGGACTGTGGGGGAGTAAGTCGTCCCCAAAGACATAGTTATAAGGTTTTTCGACTACGCTAAATAAAATGGTTATTTCAGAATTTTGATCCGTTGACTTTGGTAAAATAATTAGCGTGGGAGGGGGCCTAGGTGCCCTCCCACGGTAGGTGTCGGCACTAAGAACTTTTAATTTCCGTTAGAATGAGTCCTCTCGCAACATTCTAGGACAACTGGGTCGATACGATCACCCCTGGGAAAAAAAAACAAACAAACAAACAAATAAACACGCATCCGTGTTCTGCCTTCTGGCAAAAAATATAAAATTCCACATTTTTGTAGATAGGAGCTTGAAACTTCTACAGTAGGGTTCTCTGATACGCTGAATCTGATGGTGTGATTTTCGTTAAGGTTCTATGACTTTTAGGGGATGTTTCCCCCTATTTACTAAATAACGCAAATTTTTTCAGGTTCGTAACTTTTGATGGGTAAGACTAAACTTGATGAAGCTTATATATTTAAAATCAGCATTAAAATGCGATTCTTTTGATGTAGCTATTGGTACCAAAATTCCATTTTTTTTAGTTTTGGTTACTATTGAGCCGGGTCGCTCCTTACTACAGTTCGTTACCACGAACTGTTTGATTGCTGACCTGAGTTCATTGATTTTGTTTGGTAGCTGGTCTATGTTCGTGATAGCTATGCTGAGATTAGTGGATATCCGCAATTATTCTTTGCCATTTGCTTTTGAGTCAGTTATGCTATCATCAACAAAGCTCATCTCTTCTTCTTCCTAGGAAGTGTCTGCAGTTATAAATGAGTCTGACGATCTATCGCTAATAAAGCCACTAAGGGTTACTTAATCATTTTTATTTTTACCAAAAAGGGCATAACTATTTACACTATACATTGATGGCGGGGTGACAATTGGAATCACACCACCATTGCTTCTGGGTTTTTTGGACGATTTGTTTGCCTTGAATGACCAGATCTAGTTCGCCATTAGATACACAATCACGTAGTTCTGTCAGTAGTAGTTTTCTGCTTTCCCTGTCAGCTTTAATCTTATCATGGCGGAACTGTACAGCTTCGTTTTTGTTTCTTCTTTTGTATATGTATTCACGATTTTTCTGGGCAATGGAGGGTGGGTAACTGTGAAGACCATTAGTATGGCATTGTTGGACGGTTCTTGAGCAGACGCTGTAGAAGGTTGCTTATTCAGCCACCTTACACTAGTGATAGTAGCAGGCATGGCGTATTCTTTTTGTAGAAATTCCACAATGTTGGCTTTGTTGGCTGTGTTTTGTGCTTCAACGGACAGTGTAGGGGTGATTGGGACCCCAAAAACAATGATATTGTTTTTATGCTTTTGTCTTTCTCTGTCGGTTTGTAGTGCCTCAGCTACCTTCTTGTCTGTTTCTCTGGCTAGTGTCTTTGAAACAGCTTGCAGGCCGTCTTCTAACTTTTTTTTCATTTCAGTCCGCATGTCATCCATTGTCCAGAGTTTAACTAATTCACTTTCAATGTCCCCAGCTCTTTTTGTAGGACCTGACAGCATATCTTCCATGTTGCTTTTGATATCTTTTGTAAGTTGCTTGGTTGAATTTACAACTACGGTACGGACAATGCTGGCGACATCCTCCTTGCTTATGCCTCTCTTTTGTCGTGGGTCGAGTTCACACAGAGGATAGAGCCAGTGAAACTCGTTTCTATTGCTCAGGGTGTTGATAAGCTTGTATTTGGTCATTGACATCTCGATACACTGAATACCACAGCCGCTTCAAACAATGGTCACAGTTCAAGGCGGCGGATTCCGGCGTCAGTGCTACCCTGCAGAAGGCAAAAATGTCCTCTCCGCTTTTCCGTGGTGAGTTTATCCTACGTTTTGCTACGCGGTACTGTTCTGCCTTCTTCCGGAGAATTTTTGAATTCGGTGAAGAATAGGGGTTTTCTCAAGTTCAAAATTGCGGCTCGTCTAATTCAAAATCAAAACCAAACGTGGATGCACAGATCCAGTACGCATGCGCTGATGGGAGTGTCCACTTAGTGGGCACGGGTAGCAGCTTTGCATCAACAGGTAAATACAGTGTTATGATTGTTCAAATTATGCACGTTTTGTTTGTCAATTTAGCCACTTTCAAAAACTGATAAATGCTCTTAGTCTCTAATAATTTTGAATAATTCACTTCTTATGAGCAGATCTCTAACCTTATAGACAAATAGAAGCAATGATGCTTCCGGTAGTTTGAAAACTTACTAGCGACTCAATCTATAATTGTTAGTCTCCTTCTCTATAAGCATTTGTATGTAAGGCTAGTGTTACTTATTTGTTACTATGATAAAGATTTTAATCAACCAAATTGAAGAATTCTAATAATAAATATTGCTAAACTATATCAGATACAAAATTACACAAACATTATTAATGCTTCTTATATGATGTTGCATATTCTTTCCAAAGTTGCTTAAAATCACTAGTATCCACCGTGTCATCTCGATATATTTGTAAGCCCATTCAATATATCCTCTCTTGTTTGATTATGAAGGCATGATTTTGCTGCTTCAAGGTACTCAAGAATCTTGGTGAGAACTCGATTTCTACTAGTTGAGGAGGTAGTCCCTACCAAGTTTGTTACATATCAGAAAAAAAAAGTCTATTGCTATATATTAGTGCTTAATACCATTTCTCTTTTGACTAATTAAGGCGGGTCTAATGTGACGGGGTAGTTTTTTTTACTCTAAATTATGCAGGTGAATTGGAGAAGAGATAAATAAAATTTTTAAACCTAGGATGCTTCAGTAAAAAAAAAGGTCCAAATACTTATAATTTTATAGATTTAGTTTTGTTTTGTTGAGGGTTTTTGTTAAAGATTTGGTCAATGTTTGGGTGTTCTGCATTCTTACAGTTTTGTAGTCATGGGTTAATATTTTTTTGTGACACTACATTATTAGTTTTCCATTATTAACTGGCTATAAACAAGTTTTACATATTTGATTTAAAGCTTGTGTAACATTTTAAAATGTGCATTAAAACTCTAGATGATTGGCTTTTTGCTGTCTTGGAAACCTGTAGACATAAGTTGGCTAAAGTTTCAGGAATATATCAGGAGCATGAATAATTCATATATAGATATGGAGCATATAGTTTAAGTTTGATTTACAGTGATTTCGTCAGTGTTGCCATGTTGAACCGCGAAAACAAATAAGCTAAAACTAACTAGTTAAATTTGACAGTGGTTTTCATGTCGAAAACCATTCAGTATCCACTAATGCTGCTGCTTAATGCTGTTTACTGTTTGTTTGTAAAAAAGTTGGTGCTTACTTGGAAAAGGTGTCTCAAATACCATCGTCAAATTTAACTAGTTAGTTTTGCTTATTTGTTTCCACAATTCAACATGGCAACACTGACGAAGAAGGGGTAGTTGTCTTTGGGAATCTTCTTCCAAAGAGCACTGACTGAAGGGATACTCTGTTATAAAAAAATTGCAATGCCTTAGAATAAACAAGGGGCTGTCCACTTTCAGAAATCGCGTACACCAGGTGGCGCATGCCAAGCGTGGTGAAAGTGTGGCTTGACATAGAACTATGCAGCACGTGTGGTTCTACGAAATGTACACCAGATAGTGGGCAGTGGGAAGCCCCTTGAGAATAGATTCGCAACAGAAATGATGCTCCTGGGTTTGCTATTTTCTGACTTGTAAGATTTTAAAGATATTTAAAAATCTGTTGCTGAAAAAGTACATTGTAATGTGGCTTCAAATCCCGTTCAAGTCGCTGGAATTATGTTTCAAAAACATAAGGGTCAATGAAAACTAATAGGGAAAGGGATAGGAAGAAGAAGTTCCCCTTAAGATTGGTCAAGAAGACCAATTTTATAAGGGAACTCTTGAGATTGATCAACCCAAATACAATAGGGACCAACTTTAAATTTGTTATTTGAGTAAAAAAATCAACTAGCCCTCTGTCTTAAATAACTCTTTAAAAATCATTGAAACAAGTGAAAACACTATATATCATTGGTTCCTGGCTGGTCACCAGAAGACCAAGCTTGTGAATTTAATGTAAAACTGGCCCCATTTATCATATAAAAGTGTCTTTAATATTTGAATATGATCAACAATGTGAGAATTGGCAAAGATTGGTGAATTTTGCTCTCCTGAATTGCCTTATGATCACTGGTGCAGTTTTTCGTGATGGACTTAGTCAAACAGTTCGTGGTAACGAACTGTAGTAAGGAGCGACCCGGCTTAGTAGTAACCGAAACTCTAAAAAACAGAATCTTGACACCAATAGTTACATCAAAAGAATCAAATTTTAACGCTGATTTTAAATATATAAATTTCATCAAGTTTAGTTCCACCCATCAAAAGTTACGAGCCTGAGAGAATTGCCTTATTTTATAAAATAGGGGAAAACAACCCCCTAAAAGTCATAGTATCTTAACGAAAATCACACCATCATATTCCGCGTATCAGAAAACCCGACTGTTAAAGTTTCAAGCTCCTATCACCAAAAATGTGGAATTTTGTATTTTTGCCAGAAGCCAGATCACGGATACGTGTTCATTTGTTTTTCGTTTTTTTTTCCCAGGGGGGATGGTATCGATCCTTCTCGAGGGCTCATTCAAACGGAAATTGAAAGCTCTAGTGCCCTTTTTAAGTGACCAAAAAATCGGAGGGTATCTAGACCCCCTCCAACGATTTAAATGTGAAAGTTATGCAGCTAAATCGTCAATTATCCTGAGGTAAAAGAAGCGCTAGAAGTCAATACACTTGGCTGCGCTGAAGTTGAATACGTCCATTCAAGTTGTTCTGAAAGATGGACGGGATGACCTCAAATAATGAGTTAACGTGTATGGTTAGTATCCCCCTAACTTAAAAAACAAAAATGAAAGCAAGTCATTTCGATCAAACGCTTTTCTACAAGTATGAACCCTCTCCCCCTAATAGAATGAGGCTTTAACTACGAGCTGAATAAAGTTACAGTTGTTATTACCATTTCTCAGACGATCAAGTTTACAAGTGTTAATGAAATGAAAGCGAAAATTCTAACAGCAAAGTAGTTAACAACCCTAAAGGTCAGAAAGTGAGGAACCTACCAAGAATGGGGGGGTGATAGCTGGAAAACTAAATTTGACGATGTAGTCCCTAGATTTTTGAAGCAGTTCAGAAGCCTTAGCATCATCATCATTAGTCTGATGTTTGATCTTATTCTTTTTTTGCTTCCTTGTAAGTGCTTCATTCTGTTTTGATTCTGCTTGCCTCTTCTACTTTCCCTGTGCTTTCATTTCTTTTAATTTCTTTTCTTGTTTCTCATATTCTTCTTCTATCTCCTCCCTTTTTTGCACAACCATTCTCTTAAACATTGAATGAAACTCATATTCTTTATAGTAATGCAATTTCTTTTGGTCTAAATGAATAATATCTGTACTGACGTTGTCCAAGAAGGATTGATCATGAGAAACAATCAGCCAAGTTTTTTTTCCAATCCTGAAGATATTTATCAAGCCAAATAACTGCGTTCATATTTAAGTGGTTTGTGGGTTCATCAAGTATAAGAAGAGTGGGTTCTAAGTATAAGGCTCGTGCGACCTAAAAAGAAAGCAGCCAAGACATATAGTGACAGTGAAGCAGATTCCGTAGAGGAAAATAATAAAGGAAAGAAGAATGCGAAAGCCATAGAAAGCAAAAAAAAGGAAAGAAGGAATTCAGTGATGTAGAAATAAATTCAGAAAAAGAAAGTAGTAAGAAAACAAAAGGAAAGAAAAATTTAAAAGCAGCAGATCAAAAGAAGAAAGGGGACAAAGATGACATAGATGAAGAAATAAACTTAGTTAGTGACAAAGAAGAAGTGGCCTCTAAGAAGAACGGGGGTAGAGCCAATAGGAAAGCAGCCGATCTTGAGACTGAAGTTGCCATATCTAAAGAAAGTGCTCCCAAAGTAAAACAAAAAAAGGCAAAGGAAAAGCCGTAGACACTGGATTTGGGTCAGAAGATGAAGCTGATTTACTCTCTCAGCAACTGAAAAAGATTGAATTAGCAGAAAAAGAGGAAGATGAATCTGAAGGTAAATAAAATACTTTTTAATTCAGGCATATGCCAAATATTATAGGAAACTCATAACGAAACGAAATAATTTTTCTTTGGCAGCTAGTTCAAGTCAAGTTTAACCATCTTTTATTCTGTTACTAGATATGTCAATGTACGAAAATGTGGGAGGGGGCAGAGTTTATTTTTCAAAATCTATCGGCGGAGGGGCAAAAGGTATTTTGGAAATATAGGGAGGCAATTTTGTTGTCTTTTTGGTTCGTTTTAATGAAAATACTATAAAAGGGTATTTGTGGTAAAATGCAAAAAAATGTATATTTACAAAATCTAAGATTGCCTCTGCCTCCTTCTCTAGATCCGTATATTTCAAGTAAAGGCTAAAGCTTGTTTGGACTCAATCTGGAGTTTTTATGGCACTTGGTATTAAACAAGTGACATATAGCAATCGCAAATTCTGTCGGTTTGTCGGTCCCGGTTTTGCTACTTTAGGCACTTTAGGCACTACGATCTGGTGATATTGGGGGGGGGGGGAGTTGGGAGGGGGAAACCTAAAATCTCGGAAAACACTTAGAGTGGAGGGATCCGGATGAAACTTGGTGGGAAAAATAAGCGCAAGTCCTAGAAACATGATTTACATAACCGGAATGAATCCGGTCTCTTTGGGGTAGCTGGAGGGGGGGTAATTCTGAAAAATTAGAAAAAATGAGGTATGTTTAACTTATGATCTCAATGAAATTTGATATTTAGAAGGATATCGTGTCTCAAAACTCTTATTTTAGGTCCTGACCGGATCTGGTGACATTGGGGGAGTTTGGGGTGGGGGAACCTAAAATGATGGAAAACGCGTAGATTGGATGGATCGGGATGAAACTTGGTGGGAAAAATAAGCAGAAGTCTTAGATACGTGATTTACATAATTGGAACGGATCCGCTCTATTGGGGGGGGGGGGGTAATTATGAAAAATTAGAAAAAATTACGTCTTTTTAACTTACGAAGAAGTGATTGGATCCTCATGAAACTTCATATTTAGAAGGACCTCGTAACTCAGATCGCTTTTTTAATTCTCAACCAGATCCGACGTAATTGGGGGGGGGGCATTTGGGGTGGGGACCGGAAATCTTAGAAAATACTTTAAGCAGTGAGATCAGGATGAAACTGGATGGGAAGAATAAGATACGTGACTGACATAACCGGACCGGATATGCTCTCTTTGGGGTAGTTGGGGGAAGGGGGGTTAATTGTGAAAAACTAAAAAAATCAGGTATTTTTAACTTACGAACGGGTGACCGGATCTCAATGAAATTTGATATTTAGAAGGATATCGTGTCTCAAAGCTCTTATTTTAAGTCCCGACCGGATCTCGTGACATTGGGGAAGTTTAGGGTGGGGGAACCTAAAACGATGGAAAACGCTTAGATTGGAGGAATCGCGATGAAACTTGGTGGGAAAATAATCAGAAATCTTAGATACGTGATTTACATAATTGGAACGGATCTGCTCTATTGGGGGGTGGGGGGCTAATTCTGAAAAATTAGAAAAAATGACGTATTTTTAACTTACGAAGGAGTGATCGGATCTTCATGAAACTTCATATTTAGAAGGATCTCGTAACTCAGATCTCTTATTTTAAATCTCAACTTTATCCAGCGTAAGTGGGGGGGGCAGTTGGGGGGTACCGGAAATCTTAGAAAATACTTAAAGCGGTGAGATCAGGATGAAACTGGATGGGAAGAATAAAAACCTGTCTAAGATACGTGACTGACATAACCGGACCGGATCTGCTCTCTTTGGGGTAGTTGGGGGGGGGGGGGGTTAATTCTGAAAAACTTAAAAAAATGAGGTATTTTTAACTTACGAACGGGTGATAGGATCTCAATGAAATTTGATATTTAGAAGGATATCGTGTCTCAGAGCTCTTATTTTAAATCCCGACCGTGTCTGGTGACATTGGGGGGGGGGCGGGAATTGGGAGGGGGAAACCCTAAACTCGGAAAACACTTAGAGTGGAGTGATCACGATGAAACTTGGTGGGAAAAATAAGCCCAAGTCCTAGATACATGATTAACATAACCGGAATGGATGCGCTCTCTTTTCTATTAGTTGGGGGGGGGGGGGGTTAATTCTGAAAAATTAGAAAAAATGACGTATTTTCAACTTACGAAGGAGTGATCGGATCTTAATGAAATTTCATATTTAGAAGGACCTCGTAACTCAGATCTCTTATTTTAAATCTCAACTTTATCCAGCGTAAGTGGGAGGGGGGGCAGTTTGGGGGGTACCGGAAATCTTTGAAAATACTTAAAGCGGTGAGATCAGGATGAAACTGGATGGGAAGAATACTGTCTAAGATACGTGACTGACATAACCGGACCGGATCTGCTCTCTTTGGTGGAGTTATGGGGGGGGGTGGTAATTTTGAAAATTGAGGTATTTGTAACTTTCGAAAGGGTGACCAGATCTTAATGAAATTTTATATTTAGAAGGATCTTGTGCTTTAAAGCTCTAATTTTAAAATCCGACCAGATCCTGTGACATTGGGGGGATTGGAGGGGGAAACCGGAATTCTTGGAAAACGTGAAAATTGGGGGTATTTTTATATTACTAATAGGTGATCGAATCTTACTGAAATTTGATATTTAGAAGGAATCCATGTCTTAGAGCTCTTATTTTAAATCCCGACCAGATCTTTTGCCATTGGGGGGAGTTGGAGGGGGAAATCTTGAAAAACACTTTGAGTGGAGGAATCGGGATGAAGCTTGGTGGATAGAATAAGCAAATGTCCTTAATACGTGATTGACTGAACCGTACTGGATTCAGTCTCTTTGGGGGAGTTGGGGGGAGGGGTTCAGTGATTTGGCAAGTTTGGTGCTTCTGGACGTGCTAGGACGATGAAAATTGGTAGGCGTGAGTGAGCTGCACAAATTGACTTTATAGAGTCTTTTTCCAGATTCGACCATCTGGGGGGCTAAAGGAAGAGGAAAAATTAGAAAAATTTAGGTATTTATAACATACGAGTGGGTGATCGGATCTTAATGAATTTTGATATCTAGAAGGACATCGTGACTGAGAGCTCTTATTTTAAATCCTGACCGGCATTAAGCCTCTGAATTTCCTTTTAAATCAATCTATTGATTCATAGAATTTTCCTAGAGCTCATACCATATGATCTCTTGGCTCTTAGCTCTCCATGCCTCGTCACAAGTGCCATATGAGCTCTTAGCTCTTGTCCAAAGCAAGCTTATTCTTTTATTTTAAACTATACTTTATTGTTTATTGCTGTTTGGGATAGGTTAGTGCAAGGAGCATAGGCTAGTTGGTTCCATACTCTCCCCTTTTAAAAAAGCTAGATTAGAACAGTCTGAGTGCAACACAGGTATTTTCTGCCTCCGTTTAGAAAATGCAATGAAAAACCTTTGCATAGAGTATATTTCCTCCAAAGTCACTCCCATTTATATTCCTCATTCCTCAGGGCTCTTCCCAGCCTGTTCATATCTTGTATCCTGTTTGTTGCTGTACCTCTATATGTGAACAAACTTTTGTCCCATACACTATATAGACTGAATAATACATATACATCTTGCTAGTATCCCTTTACATAAATAATAATGCTAAATAATGTATCCTGCTAGTTTCCCTTTTCTTATAGCTTGGTACAGACACTGCCCATGTTTTGCATTTGTTCACCCGTTTTTTACCTTCCTTTTTTAATGTCCATTTTAATTTTGTTTATGTTTGTGTGGGTTTTATTAAGTTTTACCCATTTTTACCTTTCTGACATGTTATGATGAGTCTCAGTTTAAATAATGTCCAATGAATAGATTTTCATTTAGACAAATTTTATTTCAACATTCTTTTATCAGTGTTTTAGTATTAGTTGCTATTCGCGTTTTCTTTCGTCGTGTTTTATTTATTCAACCCAAATAGGGAAATTAGCCCTTTGGGACTTCTGATAGCAAATTTTTGAAATAAATATCTTCTCTAATTAAAATGAAATGCGGAGCATTTATTATTTTTGACTAAAATATACTAGGTTAGGACTATTTTTCCTGCATTTAATATTTCACAGCTTGTTCGTTTTTACATTTTTCGTGATCCTTGACAATTATTTCTTTCTTGGACTATATTTTAATTATTATGGTATTTTTGTTTTTGACTAAAAGATAAATTGTTTGGGGCAAGCCTATTTACGTGTATCTTGTTTTAATATATATTTGATTGAAATCACTTTTACAACCACGAAATAGCCAGGTAGGCATTAGTCCACATGGGCTCAAGTTTACAAAGAAGAAAAAAAGCAATTGCAAACCACAAAATCAAAGAATAATAAACTTGCTTCCCCAAATAGCCTGTAAAAGCAGCAAATAGTCAACTAAGATCCTGTCAACTATTGTATTAAATCATAGAAAGCTCAGTTCAGACAATTACAGACCGATGACCAAAAATGATGACAATTTTTTGCAATGACAAATAAAAACCATGACACTTTATCCTACGCCATAAAGAAAGCGACACTCTTCACAATGACAGAATAGCAATGATAACTGCACACGGCGGCAGAAAAAAAAAGTAATGACACTTTTGGAAATGACAAAAAAAAACATGATAAAAATATTTTTGGCGAACTTTCTGGAGACTATTCAGCTAATAATATCATAAATTGCGTCCTTCGATGTTTCTTTATATCATATGTGTATAGAAGATCTATAAATAATATTTGTAACAGAAACAAGAAAGCTATGTCGAATCAAACTTAAATTTTTTCCTTTCCAGATTATTAAAACATGATTTTAAACAGTCTTAAACATTTTCTTACCTCTGTTAAGAAATTGCAGTTGATAGCCCATATCTTCGAATTGGGTGCAATTGAACGGGCTTCAGATGAAATGTGTCCACAATTACCGTAATGACCATACAAAAACTTATAAGCAACTTTGACACTTCTCAGTTTTTTCTCTTTGATTTCTATATTGTAGAGAAGGCCACACCTCCTTGCATATCTCCAAACTATGATAATAATAATGAAGACAAATATAATGAAAACTCTCTGACAAAATACTTCTATTTCACTGTCCCTTGTATAACTTCCAAACTCCAAGATGGTACATCCCATAATGTACCCAAATATAATGTACGCCAAAGATAAATCACTCAACATGGACACTTCCATCTTTGAACTAGAAAAAAAAAGATTTTTTTTTTAAATTAATAAAGCAGAGAATTTGTTTCTGATAAAGCAAACTGCTATTTATAATAAAATGCAGTAGCAAGAGCAAAGCAATTATTTTTAGTTCAGTTTAGATTTTGTTGTTGTTGTTAACCTTTGCTTTTGATTCAAAATTATGAAATAATTTGCAAAATCTTTGAAGAAAGGGGGAGACAAAGGTTTAAATTCTGGTTAGGTATCAGTGGTGACGACAACCACTGGCATCAATTGGAGGTGGGTTCATGTGACCCCTAGATTTTGAAAATATCTTTTTAGTGATCACCATCACTTGATAGTGGTGATCAAAATAGTCACACTTTGAACTTTAGTCGAGTGAATTATTCAAAATTACTAGAGACTAAGAGTATTTATCACTGTTTGAAAGTGGCTAAATTGACAAACAAAAAGTGCATAATTTGAACAATCGTAACACTGTATTTACCTGTTGATGCCAAGCTGCTACCCGTGCCCAC
This sequence comes from Artemia franciscana, assembly GCF_032884065.1. Classification (NCBI taxonomy): domain Eukaryota; kingdom Metazoa; phylum Arthropoda; class Branchiopoda; order Anostraca; family Artemiidae; genus Artemia; species Artemia franciscana. Next base: position 26,611,287 of record NC_088881.1, read on the forward strand.
AAAGTTGAGCTTGAGTTGTAAACTTGAGCCAAAGTTGTAAACTTGAGCCCATGTGGACTAATGGCTACTTGGCTATTTCGCGGCTGTAAAAGTGATTTCAATCAAATATATATTAAAAACAAGATACACGTTAATAGGCTTGCCCCAAACAATTTATCTTTTAGTCAAAAACAAAAATACCATAATAATTAAAATATAGTCCAAGAAAGAAATAATTGTCAAAGATCACGAAAAATGTAAAAACGCACAAGCTGTGAAATATTAAAAGCAGGAAAAATAGTCCTAACCTAGTATATTTTAGTCAAAAATAATAAATGCTCTACTGATTAGAACATGGTCAACACAAGAAAAATATGTCAAGGAGCGTGAAAGTTATCAATACGCAAAAGATGTAAAAATATTAAAACAGGAAAAATAGCCCTAACCTGGCATTTTTTAATCAAAAATAATAAATTCTATATTAATTCAAACATGATCAACACAAGAAAAACTTGTCAAAGATCACGAAAGTTATCAAAATGCACAAGCCGTGAAATATCAAAAGCTGGAAAAATGACTGTAACCTAGTACCTTTAATCAAAATAATAAACACTATATTAATTAAAACATGTTCAGCACAAGAAAAATTTCGAAAAAACACGAAAGTTATCGAAATGCACAAGCTGTGAAACATTCAAAGCAGGAAAAATGGCCTCAATATAGTATCTTTTAGTCAAAAACTATATAAATTAAAACATGGTCAGCAGAAGAAAAATTTGTCTAAAAGCACAAGCTAAGAATTATTAGAAGCACGAAAATGGCCCCAACCTAGTATCTTTCAGTCAATAATAATAAACGCATTATTGATTAATGGGTCAACACAAGAAAAATTCCCGAAGAGTGTGAAAATTATGGAAACGCAAAATTTGTGAAATATTAAAAGCAGGAAAAATAGCCCTAACCTAGCATTTCTTAATCAAAAATAATAAATTTTATGTTAATTCAAACATGATCAACACAAGAAAAACTTGCCAATGAGCACGAAAGTTATCAAAATGCACAAGCCGTGAAATATTAAAAGCTGGAAAAATGACTGTAACCTAGTACCTTTAATTAAATAATAAACGCTATATTAATTAAAACATGTTCAGCACAAGAAAAATTTCCAAAAAGCACGAAAGTTATCGAAATGCACAAGCTGTGAAACACTGAAAGCAGGAAAAATGGCCTTAATGTAGTATCTTTTAATCAAACACTATATAAATTAAAACACGGTCAACACAAGAAAAATTTGTCTAAAAGCACAAGCTAAGAATTATTAGAAGCACGAAAATGACCCCAACCTAGTATCTTTCAGTCAATAATAATAAACGCATTATTGATTAATGGGTCAACACAAGAAAAATTCCCGAAGAGTGTGAAAATTATGGAAACGCAAAATTTGTGAAATATTAAAAGCAGGAAAAATAGCCCTAACCTAGCATTTCTTAATCAAAAATAATAAATTTTATGTTAATTCAAACATGATCAACACAAGAAAAACTTGCCAATGAGCACGAAAGTTATCAAAATGCACAAGCCGTGAAATATTAAAAGCTGGAAAAATGACTGTAACCTAGTACCTTTAATTAAATAATAAACACTATATTAATTAAAACATGTTCAGCACAAGAAAAATTTCCAAAAAGCACGAAAGTTATCGAAATGCACAAGCTGTGAAACACTGAAAGCAGGAAAAATGGCCTTAATATAGTATCTTTTAATCAAACACTATATAAATTAAAACATGGTCAACACAAGAAAAATTTGTCTAAAAGCACAAGCTAAGAATTATTAGAAACACGAAAAATGGCCCCAACCTAGTATCTTTCAGTCAATAATAATAAACGCATTATTGATTAAATGGTCAACACAAGAAAAATTCCCAAAAAGTATGAAAGTTATGGTAACGCATAATTTGTGAAATATTAAAAGCAGGAAAAATGGCCCCTAATATAGTATCTTTTAGTCAAAAATGATATATTTTATATTGAAAAAAAGTAAGCATAAGAGAAATTTGACAAAGAGCACGAAAGTTATCAAACTGCACAAGCTAAAAATTATTAGAAGCACCAAAAATGGTCCGAAGATTTTATCTTTTAATCTGAAATAAAAAGTACTAAAAAACTAAAATAAGGTCAGCACATGAAAATTTGTCAACGAGCACAAAGGTTATCAAAACACACAAGAAAGCACGAACTAAACTCGACACGAAGATCTGTGAACATCACTCTGACCTGGAGCAAATCTGGTGGCATTTTGGTACTTTCACAGCTGCTTCTCTTGGGAGTTGGGATCTAAGAAAGGCAGACAGAGGGGTGTTCTTGTGGATGGATGGAGGAGGAAAATTGAATCAAATTTTGTGCACAATTTCACACGACAGAATAAAAAGGGAGTTGAATTCTAATGCTTTTAGACAAAAAGAGTATGGCAACAGGGAACTTCCAAAGATACTTTATAGTAATTTCTTCTGAACTCTTAAACTTTTACTGATCAAGTTCAATAAAATTTCAGTTCTCGAATATGAATGGGATCCAATGGTGTATCCAGGATTTTTGTTCAGGAGGGGAAGGGGTATCTTCTTTCGGGGGATAGGTTTACAATTAAAGGCTAAATAAATACGTCAGAAATCTGTTTACCGTATATGCATTTTGTTACGTTTTTACGAGCCAGAAAAAAATCAGGGAGGGGGGGGGGGGTTCAAAGTCGGTACCCCTTTATATACAGTCTTTACGGTATAATTTCAATGCAAAATACATATAAGAACGCTCGCTCATTATTCATTGGTTCTCTGGTGCATTTTTACTGATTCATCTTCTTTGTAAACTTGAGTCTATGTGAACTATTGGTTATTCATAGTGGTGTATTATTTGATTTTTGTTTTCTTTGTAGACTTAAGTCCGTCCATATCGATTATTGGCCAATGGCTACTTGGCTATTTACTGTTTACAAAAGTAATTTCACAATTCAGGCCTGTTGATCATTATATTGTCTGCTTTATCATCTTCTTTGTAAATTAGAGACTATTTAGACTTCTGTGTAAAATTGAGTCTGTTTTGTATGAAGAGGAAAATGAAGGACGAGAAGAGGAAGTTTACTTTAAGGTGGATCCTAGTGAGTAGCAATAAAAGTGGGGCTTTCCAGGTAGAGAAAAAATTTTATCGCTTGAAAATAGGGAAATTTGTTTGGGGAATGAGGTAACTAAGATCTGTCCCTACCATTGGACATAGAAGATGTTTAATTTTTTGAGCTTTTGTGAGAATTGAAACCGAAAGAGTTGAGAGAAACATTTTTCAGTGATTATTTAATAGAAGGAATTGGCTGAATGATATTAAACAACATAGCTTTTCAGGAACAAAAGAATTTGGATAGGAATGGTGGTATGGGCAGAGCCGTTTCTAGGGTTGGTCGTGCCCGGGGAAAAAATTATAGCAGCACGCCCCTCCCGACCCAAATATAATAAAAAAAAACAGAATCAAAATGAAAAAATTTGATCATAGTGGACAATTTACTGCCACGACACCCTTGCCCCCTTCAGCTGTGGTGCTTAAAACAGCTGACCTGGTCCCCCCCCCCTTCTAGAAATGGCTCTCGGTATGAATGAGTACACCTAATACACGCAATTTTCTTCGGGATTTCTCCTTTATTTATAACCTGGAGTCTAGGTTTCTTGAAGCGCTTGCGTATATTAATCATGGGCCATTTGGTCCATTAGTCCTGATGTCGGTGATAGTATTATTTGCTGGGTATAAAATACCTGAGCGGCTACTAAGAGCGGCTCAGTCACGTTTATACGTTTTGTATCAGTCACGTTACTATTGAGTCACTTCACTCCTTACTTACAGTTCCGTATTACGAATTGTTTGATTATTTCCCTAAGCAACGTCGCTTTAATTTCATTAAAAGAAACAGGATTTGTCTGAAAAAAGTCTGCTCGACATGTTAATATGGATTTGACAGCAATTTTCATTTAGCTGAGAAGTAGGTCTTATGCAAAGAGAGCTCTTAAGCTCACTTGCAAGGTCCCCTTGCTTTGAATTTGCCGATAATTTTTGCATTCCAATGTCCTTTCTTTTTACAGGAATTAGGTGGAAATAATTTTTTTTTTTTTTTATTTCAACGAAGTTTGCTAATCTCATGTTTAAACCTCAAATATTTTTTTTTGAAACTTTTTTTTTCGCGTAACTTTTGTGTCAATATGTTGAATAGAATTTACATTCAAATTTAGCTTTTAAATGTACTTCTTTTTTCAGGCCGCCGCCCCCTTGTTTAGTTTCAGTCACCGCCTTTTTTTGGTTATATCTTTTAATTTGAGTTATAGATTAGTAAGTTAAAAACAATTATTGGGTATAATCTAAAGGCACTTTATTATAATTTGTTTTAACTGTAATTTATTTTTCAAACACAAGATGGGGAGGGGGATTATTTTCGTATCTTAAAAAATGATTCAAAAAAGGTATTGCTCCTCTAATTCTCTCTAATTTCTCTAATATAACTCCTCTAATTCAGTTCATCGAATTCCTCTAATTCAATGTTCCTCCATTCTTGCTCCTCTAACATTCATTTTCCCGTTTTTATCTTTCGGCTGAAACTGTTTGCCTTCGGCAGGGTTTCCATGACTTGCCAAGAAGTGCACCAAAGTGAGACTTCACCATCACCCAGCAGTCGCGGAAAAAGATGTTTTTCTTTTTTTGGAATTATGTTTGAATTTTTTTTTGAATTATAATGTTTGAATTAATATAGAATTTATTATTTTTGATTAAAAAATGCCAGGTTAGGGCTATTTTTCCTGCTTTTAATATTTTTACATCTTTTGCGTATTGATAACTTTCACGCTCCTTGACATATTTTTCTTGTGTTGACCATGTTCTAATTAGTAGAGCATTTATTATTTTTGACTAAAATATACTAAAATATACTAGGTTAGGACTAGTTTTCCTGCTTTTAATATTTCACAGCTTGTGCCTTTTTACCTATATTTCAATTATTATGTTATTTTTGTTTTTGACTAAAAGATAAATTGTTTGGGGCAAGCCTATTAACGTGTATCTTGTTTTAATATATATTTGATTGGAATCACTTTTACAGCCACGAAATAGCCAAGTAGGCATTGGTCCACATGGGCTCAAGTTTACAACTCAAGCTCAACTTTGTGGGCACGGGTAGCAGCTTTGCATCAACAGGTAAATACAGTGTTATGATTGTTCAAATTATGCACTTTTTGTTTGTCAATTTAGCCACTTTCAAACACTGATAAATGCTCTTAGTCTCTAGTAATTTTGAATAATTCAATCCACTAAAGTTCAAAGTGTGACTGTTTTGATCACTACTATCAAGTGATGGTGATCACTAAAAAGATATTTTCAAAATCTAGGGGTCACATGAACTCACCTCCAATTGATGCCAGTGGTTGTCGTCACCACTGATACCTAACCAGAATTTTAACCTTTGTCTTCCCCTTTCTTCAAAGATTCTGCAAATTATTTCATAATTTTGAATCAAAAGCAAAGGTTAACAACAACAACAAAAATCTAAACTGAACTAAAAATAGTTGCTTTGCTCTTGTTACTGCATTGTATTATAAACAGCAGTTTGCTTTATCAGAAACAAATTCTCTGCTTTATTAATTAAAAAAAAAATCCTTCGTTTTCTAGTTCAAAGATGGAAGTCTCCATGTTGAGTGATTTATCTTTGGTGTACATTATATTTGGGTACATTATGGGATGTACCATCTTGGAGTTTGGAAGTTATACAGGGAACAGTGAAATAGAAGTATTTTGTCAGAGGGTTTTCATTATATTTGTCTTCATTATTATTATCATAGTTTGGAGATATGCAAGGAGGTGTGGCCTTCTCTACAATATAGAAATCAAAGAGAAAAAACTGAGAAGTGTCAAAGTTGCTTATAAGTTTTTGTATGGTCATTACGGTAATTGTGGACACGTTTCATCTGAAGCCCGTTCAATTGCACCCAATTCGAAGATACGGGCTATCAACTACAATTTCTTAACGGAGGTAAGAAAATGTTTAAGACTGTTTAAAATTATGTTTTCATAATCTGGAAAGGAAAATATTTAAGTTTGATTCGATATAGCTTTCTTGTCCCTGTTACAAATGTTATTTATAGATCTTTTATACACATATGATATAAAGAAACATCGAAGGACGCAATTTATGTTATTATTAGCTGAATAGTCTTCAGAAAGTTCGCCAAAAATATTTTTGTCATGTTTTTTTGGCCATTTCCAAAAGTGTCATTATTTTTTTTTCTGCTGCAGTGTGCAGTTATCATAGCTATTCTTTGTCATTGTGAAGAGTGTCGCCTTCTTTATGGCGTAGGATAAAGTGTCATGGTTTTTATTTGTCATCGCAAAAAATTGTCATCATTTTTGGTCATCGGTCTGTAATTGTCTTAACTGAGCTTCCATGATTTAATACAATAGTTAACAGGTTTTAGTTGACTATTTGCTGCTTTTACAGGCTATTTGAGTAAGCAAGTTTATTATTCTTTGATTTTGTGGTTTGCAATTGTTTTTTTTCTTCTTTGTAAACTTGAGCCCATATGGACATATGCCTACTTGGCTATTTTGTGGCTGTAAAAGTGATTTCAATCAAATATATATTAAAACAAGATACACGTTAATAGGCTTGCCCCAAAGAATTTATCTTTTAGTCAAAAACAAAAATACCATAATAATTAAAATATAGTCCAAGAAAGAAATAATTGTCAAAGATCACGAAAAATGTAAAAACGCACAAGCTGTGAAATATTAAAAGCAGGAAAAATAGTCCTAACCTAGTATATTTTAGTCAAAAAATAATAAATGCTCTGCATTTCATTTTAATTAGATAAGATACTTATTTCAAAAATTTGCTATCAAAAGTCCCAAAGGGCTGATTTCCCTTTCTGGGGTGAATAAATAAAAACAGGACGAAAGAAAACGTAAATAGCAACTAATACTGAAACACTGATAAAAAAATGTTGAAATAAAATTTGTCTAAATGAAAATCTATTCATTGGACATTATTTAAACTGAGACTCATCATAACATGTCAGAAAGGTAAAAATAAGTAAAACTTAATAAAACCCACACAAACATAAACAAAATTAAAATGGACATTAAAAAAGGAAGGCAAAAAACGGGTGAACAAATGCAAAACATGGGCAGTGTCTGTACCAAACTATAAGAAAAGGGAAACTAGCAGGATATATTATTTAGTATTATTATTTATGTAAAGGGATACTAGCAAGATGTATATGTATTATTCAGTCTTATATAGTGCATGGGACAAAAGTTTTTTCACATATAGAGGTACAGCAACAAACAGGATACAAGATATGAACAGGCTGGGAAGAGCCCTGAGGAATGAGGAATATAAATGGGAGTGGCTTTGGAGGAAATGTACTCTATGCAAAGGTTTATCATTGCACTTTCTAAATGGAGGCAGAAAATACCTGTGTTGCACTCAGACTGTTCTAATCTAGCTTTTTTAAAAGGGGAGAGTATGGAACCAACTAGCCTATGCTCCTTGCACTAACCTATCCCAAACAGCAATAAACAATAAAGTATAGTTTAAACTAAAAGAATATTGCTTTGGACAAGAGCTAAGAGCTCATATGGCACTTGTGACGAATCATGAAGAGCTTAGAGCCAAGAGATCATATGGTATGAGCTCTAGGAAAATTCTATGAATCAATAGATTGATTTAAAAGGAAATTCAGAGGCTTAATGCCGGTCAGGATTTAAAATAAGAGCTCTCAGTCACGAGGTCCTTCTAGATATCAAAATTCATTAAGATCCGATCACCCACTCGTATGTTATAAATACCTAAATTTTTCTAATTTTTCCTCTTCCTTTAGCCCCCCAGATGGTCGAATCTGGAAAAACGTCTCTATCAAGTCAATTTGTACAGCTCACTCACGTCTACCAATTTTCATCGTCCTAGCACGTCCAGAAGCACCAAACTTGCCAAATCACTGAACCCCTCCCCCCAACTCCCCCAAAGAGACTGAATCCAGTACGGTTCAGTCAATAACGTATCAAGGACATTTGCTTATTCTATCCACTAAGCTTCATCCCGATTCCTCCACTCAAAGTGTTTTTCAAGATTTCCCCCTCCAACTCCCCCCAATGGCAAAAGATCTGGTCGGGATTTAAAATAAGAGCTCTAAGACATGGATTCCTTCTAAATATCAAATTTCATTAAGATTCGATCACCTATTAGTAATATAAAAATACCCCCAATTTTCACGTTTTCCAAGAATTCCGGTTTCCCCCTCCAATCCCCCCAATGTCACAGGATCTGGTTGGATTTTAAAATTAGAGCTTTAAAGCACAAGATCCTTCTAAATATAAAATTTCATTAAGATCCGGTCACTCTTTCGAAAGTTACAAATACCTCAATTTTCAAAATTACCACCCCCCCCCATAACTCCACCAAAGAGAGCAGATCCGGTCCGGTTATGTCAGTCACGTATCTTAGACGGTATTCTTCCCATCCAGTTTCATCCTGATCTCACCGCTTTAAGTATTTTCAAAGATTTCCGGTACCCCCTAAACTGCCCCCCCTCCCACTTACGCTGGATAAAGTTGAGATTTAAAATAAGAGATCTGAGTTACGAGGTCTTTCTAAATATGAAATTTTATTAAGATCCGATCACTCCTTCGTAAGTTGAAAATACGTCATTTTTCAAATTTTTCAGAATTACCCCCCCCCCCCCCAAATAGAGCAGATCCATTCCAATTACGTAAATCACGTATTTAAGACTTCTGCTTATTTTTCCCCACCAAGTTTCATCCCGATCCCTCCAATCTAAGCGTTTTCCATCATTTTAGGTTCCCCCACCCCAAACTCCCCCCAATGTTACCAGATCCGGTGGCGACTTTAAATAAGAGCTTTGAGACACGATATCCTTCTAAATATCAAATTGCATTGAGATCCGATCACCCGTTCTTAAGTTAAACATACCTCATTTTTTCTAATCTTTCAGAATTACCCCCCCCCCCCCCCCAACTAATAGAAAAGAGAGCGCATCCATTCCGGTTATGTTAATCATGTATCTAGGACTTGGGCTTATTTTTCCCACCAAGTTTCATCCTGATCACTCCACTCTAAGTGTTTTCCGAATTTAGGGTTTCCCCCTCCCAACTCCCGCCCCCCCCCCCAATGTCACCAGACCCGGTCGGGATTTAAAATAAGAGCTCTGAGACACGATATCCTTCTAAATATCAAATTTCATTGAGATCCTATCACCCGTTCGTAAGTTAAAAATACCTCATTTTTTTAAGTTTTTCAGAATTAATACCCCCCCCCAACTACCCCAAAGAGAGCAGATCCGGTCCGGTTATGTCAGTCACGTATCTTAGACAGGTTTTTATTCTTCCCATCCAGTTTCATCCTGATCTCACCGCTTTAAGTATTTTCTAAGATTTCCGGTACAATAAAGTACAAAATAACAATAAAGTATTTGGCATATGCCTGAATTAAAAAGTATTTTATTTACCTTCAGATTCATCTTCCTCTTTTTCTGGTATGGAACCAACTAG
>NC_088881.1:26945069-27045796 GCF_032884065.1 Artemia franciscana
TATATATATATATATATATATATATATATATATATATATATATATATATATATATATATATATATATATATATATATATATATATATATATATATATATATATATATATATATATATATATATATATATATATATATATATATATATATATATATATATATATATATATATATATATATATATATATATATATATATATATATATATATATATATATATATATATATATATATATATATATATATATATATATATATTATATATATATATATATATATATATATATATATATATATATATATATATATATATATATATTTAGTAGTTAAAACCAGATAAAAGTCATATTAACTGTGATAAAAATAATATGCTTAAAATAATCTGTCAATAATTTAAATATAGAAAGCACACCTGCTTTAATATATAACTCATACTTTGTATTCCTTTGAGTCTTGTTCTCCTTTGTGCCAAAATGAAGGGAGACGATTCAATTTCAAGGAGGTAATTAGGAAGAAACTTCGAGCTCAAGTAATTTATATATTATTTAAAGAAAAAAAAATTGTTCTTTAGCTTATAACCAAGGTAAGATATTTATCTTCTTCAGGTTCTCTTTTAAGTAAACATAGAAGAAGAAAATTCAATTTCACCTGAGTAATTTATAATAATTTAAGAATTTATTTAAAAGTAATTATTTAAGAGTAATTCAAAATTATTAAGGATGATCATTATAAGGAAATGTGAGAGCGGTGATGGTTAATTGCAGACAGAACGAGTCCTTGAGGGGCTAGCATGGGGGGGGGGGGGGGGGGGGGGGTAATATACCCGATGACGTGTTTCACATATAATCTCAACATCTCCTTAATAGAGGGTGTGTTTGCTTCTTTCAAATATATAAACTTGACTTATAGTAGATTCACTTTCGGCATTCTTTTTGAGTCACCCATTTTAAGAAAAATCCCAAAAATGAATAAGATACAGGGCCGTATCCAGAATTTTTAGGGGGTGTTTTACACCAATTTTTTTCGGAGGTGTTTTACATCAGAATTTTTTGCGGGAGGGGGAGGGCACACAAAAAAAATTCAAAAAATCTAAAAATTCGATTATATCCATTTTTGTTACGTTTTTCCAAGTCAGACAAGCATATTTTTTTTTGGGGGGGGGGGTGAACCCCCTAATCCCCCTGGATACGGCCTTGATAAGAGATTTAGAAATTTTGCTTTAGTAGACCCAACAAGAGAGTACGAAATTCTATAAAAATTCGTAGTTACTTGAGTTTTCACAAAAACTTAAATATTTTTTTTTAAGTTTACCTTCGAAGCTAAGACATTTTACTTAGACAAAATGTGGGGAATTCGCAAAAACAAAACTTCAAAACAGAAATTCCATAGAAGAAATTTTTTCTTCAGAAGTAATGTTTGATTTTATAAAACTATATAGAATTTCAATTCTATAAAACTAATTCTACTTTATCCCGAAAAAGGTTGCTTCTAGGATGCCAAGGAGATCAATGTGCTATGAAAACTTTGGAAATTATTTCTTAGTGTATGGTTCATTTTCGGATAAACGAGTACATAACTTTTTGTTGATTTTTCGTGACATTAAATGTCTAAAATATAACAAATATCAAAATCAGAACTTTTATAGAAGAACAAAAAAAACTGAAAAATCAAACTTCTGTATTTTGAAATTAGCATTCCCGCCATTATTTCCGAAAAAACTATGAGAGATACAGATATTTTGCTTAATTTCTGGAAGAGATAACATGAAGGTCTATCAATATTCAAAGTTATATGATTTCTAAAAAGCTTATCTTCGAAGCTAGGACATTGAAAATGTCGGAAACTTGCAAATTTCAATATAGAAAATGCCACAGAGGAAATTTTTATTTCCGGAAAACAATATCAACTCCATTCCTTTTCCAGTGTATATGCGTTTGAAAAAAAAAAAATTAGCTTGTCTTGAAAAATATATCCCTATATGTGTCATGACGACTCTGGAAATTATTTCTAAGTGAACGAAGCAATTTCGTATATTAAAAAGCTCATGTCATCTTGTGTATGTCACACAAGTTTTACTTTGTTTTAAAGTCCAAGAGGCATTAGACCAAAGTTTGAGAAAACAACCATAAAGACTAGAATTCAGCATTTGGGATCTACTTTTCTATAATTATTTCTAAGAAATCTAAAAGAGATACGGGATTTTGCTCTCTAATTCTCAGAGAAATAATTTAATATCCTGCAGGAGTACGACACAAAATCGTTCTGAAAAAGTTAACTTTTCCAGTGAGGAGTTTTGTTTTGCCACAATGTACAACATGAGAAAAAAAACAATTTTACTTTTTACTTAAAAGGTTAAACAGTTTTACTTAGAAACTTCACTGAAACTGTTCTATCTCCATTTCAGAAATCCCACATCCAGCCAACATTTTGATTAGGATCTCTTGCAACTTCGGAGCTACAGACCACTGATCAGAAAAAAAAAAAAAAAAAAAAAAAAAAAAAAAAAAAAAAAAAAAAAAAAAAAAAAAAAAACAGCCGTGAAAACAATAAAGGAAATTAAATCGTATTTCTTGGATAAACTTACGAATTTCCGTGCCGATTTGTTTTAAGTATCGCTTTCAACATGTACACAGCTGCGAAAACAATAGTGTTGCTCCGCAACACAATAAAGGAAATTAAATTGTATTTCTTGGGCAATATTATGTATTTTCGTGCTTCAAATTTCTTTTAAGTACTGCTCGCAGCAGGTACACAGCTGCGAAAACAATAGTGTTGCTCCGCAACACAATAAAGGAAATTAAATTGCATTTCTTGGGCAATATTATGTATTTTCGTGCTTCAAATTTCTTTTAAGTACTGCTCGTAGCAGGTACACAGCTGCGAAAACAATAGTGTTGCTCCGCAACACAATAAAGGAAATTAAATTGCATTTCTTGGGCAATATTATGTATTTTCGTGCTTCAAATTTCTTTTAAGTACTGCTCGCAGCAGGTACACAGCTGCGAAAACAATAGTGTTGCTCCGCAACACAATAAAGGAAATTAAATTGCATTTCTTGGGCAATATTATATATTTTCGTGCTTCAAAGTACTGCTCGCAGCAGGTACACAGCTGCGAAAACAATAGTGTTGCTCCGCAACACAATAAAGGAAATTAAATTGTATTTCTTGGGCAATATTATGTATTTTCGTGCTTCAAAGTACTGCTCGCAGCAGGTACACAGCTGCGAAAACAATAGTGTTGCTCCACACAACTAATTATGTGCTCGGCAACACTACTTATTCTATAAACACAAAAAATATGAAACTAACCTTGATTAGGCGACGATAATGGAGAATGGGCTATATGATTTTTCTTTGCGTCTTTAGTATGATCGACTAATCCATCAGAGTCAAACAGTTGATCTTCAAGCATTCCATACCTCTTCAACCGCTCACTTAGCGACAAGGATTCCACTGAATTTGCTTCTTCGATTGCCTTCAAAAGTCGCTTTCGTTTTTCTTTAGTCTCCTAGAAAATTATTTGAACAGAAAATACAAGCCACTCGGATGTAAAATCAATCAGCTTAATCTTCTAAAATTATAGCATTAAGACACTTGAGAAAACCCTAACTTTTTTATATTTATAAGAATGTTCCCAAAAAATTCGAAAAAGGAAAACACCACGGGTATAGAGTCACGGGTAGAATTCTTATACTTACTAGCCAACTCATAGTCTGTCCCAGGTAAGGTGACCCGCAAGGATATTTCGCATAGATTTTAATGAATCTGAACTTTATACAAACATCGAAGATAATAAGGTAAGTGATCAGGAATAAACAGGAGTATATTTAAGGGCTCTGGGAAGGTCGTCGTGGAACTGAAAAAAGAACACCCTTTTTTACTATAGTTTTTCATAGAATTTTGAACAAAATCCATTTTTGGTTAGAATATATGAGCCATGCCAAAGTCACATCGATTAGCTTAATTTTCCGAGACTATAGCGTCAGCACACTTCATAAGCCCTTGATGAACAATTTATTTTAACTCCTCAACATTTTTTGTACCAGTTTGCCTAGCTCTATACCAATAAGGCAAGTACTATAAGTCTAGTATGATATAAGTATACTATAAGTCTTTTATTATAGATTTCTTAAAGAATAAAAAAAACACATTTTTAAGAAAAGAAAAGAACACATTTTCATCATAGCTTTTTTAAAAGGAATTTTCGACTAAATAAAATTTCTAATTTCGTAGAGTAGATGAGCCACACAGATACCATGTGGCATCAGCTAAAAAAAAATTTATTATAGATTTTTTAAAGAATTTTTAAGAAAAGAACACATTTTTTTTTTTAAAGAAAGGAACACATTTTTATTATAGCTTTTTTTAAAGACTTTTACATTAAATAAAATTTATAATTTCGTAGAGTAGATGAGTTACACAGAAACCATGCGGCATCAGCTAAAAAAAATTTATTATAGATTTTTTAAAGAACCTAAAAAAAAGAACACATTTTTAAGAAAAGAAAAGAACACATTTTTATTATAGCTTTTTTTAAAGAATTTTGGATAAAATACAAATTTTGATCACGTAGAGTAGATGAGCCACACAGAAACCATATAGTACACATTTTTATTATAGCTTTTTTTTAGAATTATGAATAAAAAAACAAATTTTGATCAAGCAGAGTAGATGAGCCACACAGAAACCATGTAGCATCAGCTACATTTTTATTATTGATTTTTTTTTTTTTAGAATTTTTAGAGAATAACACATTTTTTATTATAGCTTTTTTTAGAGTTTTGGATAAAATAGAAATTTGGATCACGTAGAGTAGATAAGCAACACAGAAACCATGTAGAATCAGCATACTTGAAGAACCATTAATCTGTTTTAATATTCAAAAAAAATTCTTGAAAAAAATACATATTAATAGCCCCTAAATGTTTAAAAATAATTTGATTGTAGCATTGCCAGGTTGTCTAACTCTATATTAACAAGGCAAGTATCATGAGTAGCGTCTAGGATAGGGAAAATTCACCTAATGTTTTAAGCTATGGGAGATCTGTGCCACCATCTACACTGTGAATACCCAAAGATATACCAACGTATCTAAAACTAAAACTTTTCCCCAAGTCTCTTAGAGATAAATATTCTTCTAAAGAATCTTTACATTTTGATAGCATTTTTAAAAGTGCATATTTCATAAAAAGTAGGATTTTAAAGAAAAACAATGAGAAGCATCAAGAAAACGGATTTAAAGCAAGTGGGAGGCATAGATGAAAAATACACAATGGGTATCTGGCAGAAACCAACAAAACACCCACAAGAGTAAATGAAGAAAAATGGAAACGATAACTGGACTAATGATCTTTAATGAAGCAGCTAGTTATATATACGGTTGACTTCAATTAGAAAGGTCAGGTTCTTCCTGTCGGTCTTGAAAATGATCATCCGAGCTGCTGACTTTTATGGACCAGCTGAAATTTCATTTTAAAGAAGTAAAGAAGAAAAGGAAAAGAAAAACAAACAAAAGATGCAAAATAAGAAGGAAAAGAAGAAGAAAAAAGAAAAGCTAACATCCGTACAATAAGAAACACTGGACTGGGTCAAACTACAAAAAGAGAACCCAAGGATTAAACCAGAAAAAAATTGTTAGTTTTTTTTTTAAAGAAAAGTCATGACTTGATTGACCGGCTGACTGACCCTATTTCAAACAGTAGGCTGTAAGAAAAATGTGGTTGAATCCTGCTTTCTAGGGCTATAATAAAAGAAAGGTTAAGATTACTAGGGTATGTTCTGTGGGTGAAGGATGACAGATTTACCGAAGATTGTCCTTATCGGCCAACCGTCTAGGGCTAAGCGGAAAGCAGATGGTCCTCGTCTTTGATAGGAGGATGTCATAAAGAAAGATATAAAGGAAATGGGGACTCCCTTGGTGGGTGTAAAGAGGGGGACTTTGAATGGATTGCGATGGAGGAGGAGCATGCGTAGCTGTGTTGATATCAGGCGACTTGGTGCTACGCTGAGATATTAGTAGTAGTTGTAGTAATCATGTAATCACTTTAATTTTGACAAAAATCCGTATGGAATAGAAAAGATAGAGTTTAAACAAGAAACCATTTTACATGCGACCAGTTTCACACGGATCATACATGGTGACAGTTAGATTCATCAATTTCAGCAAACTTGACCAAAGTCAAATTTTAAAAAAAAGAGCCAAAATAAAAAAAAATTGAGGATGTGTTATCTAATTTTCCAGAATTTCAAAAATATGGAACAGATACAAAATTTTCGTTTCAAGTTGTGGGAAAACATAATTTCATAGTTTATTTGAGTCTGATATTACATGACCCCTAATATTTTTCTTTTGAGCCTAGGAAAGTATTTTTAATTTCTTTTTAAACAGTTTTGAAGGCTAGAAAAAAAATTGAACTAGAAATTTTATAAGCTTTAAGATTTTTTTTTTTTCATTTAACGATCCCAATATCGGAAAGAAGTTCTGAATTTTACAGACCTATAGACCTGTAATGAAAAATAAACAACTATGTGTGTAGAGTAAATACCCATATCCTCAATGATCAAATTGAAAATTCCCGAACTTTTCTCCAGCCAAATGGCTGATAAATTACAGCCAAAACTGAACTCCAGAGCTAAAGGCAACTGGAAGAAACAGATAGAGAAGTTAAAACAGTGAAATATAATAAGGTGAAACCATGCCCTAGCATTGGTTCAAAATTCCAATAGAATTTACGAATGAAAAAAAAAATAGGTAATAAGGATACCTTAGTGTAGTCAGGTGCTGAGTAGGTTTTGAGATCTTTGGTGGCAACCCAGGCTGATGTAAGACTCCCTGAATCAAAGAAGATAACGAAATATTCCACCTAAAAATAAAATGAAGTTAAGTTAAAAAATATCATAACTACAAACATTTCACTAAATTAAAAGCTCTTTTAAATGCTTGTACCGAATTCACCCAGTTGCGTTTCCTTACTAACGTTTTCGAATTTTCTTGAAATGCAAAGGATATAAAAACAAAAGCACTTACTACCCTTTGGGCAAAAAGTTGGGTAATAAGGCAAACAAATCGGCTTGTCTGGTTTCGGTTCTAAATCCCAAATTTTCTAGAATTTATCGTTTGTTTCTTTCAGCATTATGGGGTTTCTGGGGAAGTACAATGTTTTCGACAGTGTTGCCACGTTGAGCCGTGAAAATAAATAATTTGTTGATTTCCAAAGGCAACTAGATTTCATAGGAAAGCTACACCTTCTCGAACTATTTGGTACCATATTTTTTTGTTATTTTTTTGTCAATTTTCATCCACGTTTCTTCTTTTTAAATTTGACATCCGGTACTACTAAAAATTGTATAGCTACAAATTAGCGTTATGAACTTACGAAACCAAAGATAACCGTCCTCAATTTTTAAATTGGAGAGCGTCAGAATTGATTTGAAGGTTAAGTGAAGCAAAGCAATTTTGGCCAAAATATTCCAAAAACACTACTTTTAATGAACTTAAAAGTCGGGTTCCTAATAAAAATTATTAGGAACCCGATTTATGTACTAGACCCAAACAAGCTTATGGACAAATTTAGTCACGGGAGCTATGATAGGAGTTACAGCTGTTGCTGGAGTTGTAGGAGGGGTCGTAGCAGGTGGTGTGGTTGTAACCGATGTTGTGATAGAAGTTGTTGTTTTTGTTGTTGTCGAAGGAGTTGTTGTTGGATCAACTATTGGAGTAGAAGTTGTTATTGTTGTTATTGCCCACCTAAAAGCCAATGGGATACACCAATTCTAGCTATTCCTGTGAGTATCTCCGTCATTTACTTGTTTTTCCTAGATCCGTCATACACGAACCATTTTATTGACTATAGGCGAGGTCGACGTCCTAAGCAAATTATTTTAGATTAGTCATTTTTTTACGACTCAGAAATTAATTTTTTGAATAAATTTTAGTATTCTGGTAAAAAAATTTTTTTTTAATTTACAGCTAAAATTGGTAGGAAATTTTTGGTCAAAGAGCGATCAATATTAAGCACTTTTATTTAATTTTGTATATTTTGAGGATTAAAGGTGAGACCTTCGGAAAATCAAACACTTGTTTATATGTATGAGTTGCACTATGGTTTTGCTTTGACGTAATGCTATGGTATAAAAAACACTTGCTCAAGCTTTTTACTGCCATATTTTTTTGGCTTATTTTTTCATCAACGTTTCTTGTTTTTAAATTTGGTGTTTACTACTGCCAACATAAATTGACAGTCCAAATTTTCCTAATTTTTCTTCATTTTTCATAAGATTTATATGGCTGTGTAAGTTTTCACTTAAGCAATACAAATAATTAGATTTCATTATCACTGTCCTTTGTACTTTAAGTGCATTTTAGAAATCCGAGCGATATTTTAATTAATATTTTTACTAAAGTGCCACTAAATTTGTGACATAATCACTTAATTTGACCAGTTCCTATGTATGATGAATTCTGCCAAAACATCTGTTGTCTGCATTACTGAGACAAATCTCATCCAAGCGATTGGATCTCATAAACAAGGTTGCCATCCAAGGTTTCCAACAATCTCAACAACGAGACTGCCATCGAGGTTGCCAACAATCTCAACAACGAGGTTGCCAACAATCTCAACAAAGAGGTTGCCATCCAGGAGTAAACACTCCTCAGGCGAGACCAAGGACGCACTGACGGAACAAAATTAGAAAGAGAACATATCTCCATTTATATACACAACCATACACCATACTTATGTCTTAATCTCACAAACTCAGCGGGCAAATAGGCTCTATGGGTTAGAGTAAGTGTAACCATTCTAAACAAGCCCGTCAGAGATTAAAGCTTTGACTCGATTCGGGTGGAAGAACGTGCACAACTTTTCTGGCCACAGGTGGCTTGGCGCTGCAGTGAGTTGTTAGTGGTAGCAGTATTTCTCATCTTATCTTAGATATTTAGAATCATTCTCCTCTAAAACAAAGCTATATTTCAGTACAGACCTTCCATAATTGTATATGAGAAAAATCGTATATACTATATGCCATTCATCTTTTCTTTCAACAAAAATGCTAGATTTACCAATTATAAACTAGAACAATTGCTGAGAACCTCAACAAAAAATAACCTTACGGAAATTATATTTCAAGATGATCTTGGGACAAATCACGAAAAAAAGACACAAACACTTACAGGAAGTTCCGAAAACCCATCCAACTGAAAAAATTTGTCAATTTCTGGGTCTTGAACTACCATACCCGGCCACCATGGGTATCCTCTGACTTTTGCCCAGACAAGGGATCCTGGTACATAAGCTGTGTAAACGGAAGATACTTCTTCTTCTTTGCTCCAAGACTCTTCGGGGATAGAGCAATCATTATAGGTGACATCTACAAACAAGTGATAATCACAATAAGATATACAATTTTTTTTATTAATACACATGCATATAAAATGAAATAAAACAATATCACTCATCGATATTTCCCCGAAGCTAAAGGTTGTTACAAAAATAAATAAAACCGACACATTGAATTTAGTAGTGTACTATTTTTAGTGTATTTTTTCCCTTTCAGTGAGAAAAAATGGTATTTGTTGCTGATTCAGGAATATAATTATTACCTCGATTAGTCTTTATAGTAAAATATTATTTTAATAATTCATTTATTGGAATTTCAAAAAAATAGCCTGAAAGCCCTCAAAAATGGCGTCGGATCGAAAACATGCACACCATTGGAATTGACATTGTCGATAACTCTGTTCTGAAAACTTACAGCCCCCTAGCTTGAACAACAAAGAAAGTCACTTTTTGGCATGAGTGGCATAAATGACTTTTCCTTTTCTTTTTTTCGTCACCGCTAGTGGGGCACTGAAATACCATGGAGAGTTGTTTAAGGGCTAACTTTAAAGTAAATTGTTGTATCTAGTTTTGCTTTTTTTTTGCAAATAACAAAACATAATATTTGAGATACAGCCAAATAAAAATTTCTGAAAAAAAAACACCATCTTCATATACAAGCTGATTATTCAAGAGCTCGCCGAGAAATTGTTCAGAAGTCAGGCTTTCTCCATAGAATCTAAAAGTTATCACTCTTTATAATTTTTCTATTGTTTTGCATTAACTTTGCACTGGTTTTTTATTCGTCTTTCGATTTCAGGTTAAACAAAGCCATTTAAGTGATATCTTCCAATTTTTTTTTTTTTAGCAAGGCGGCGGTTCACAAAAAAAAACCGGAAAACGCAGTTTTAGTTTAAAGCATATAGGAAACATAATTTTCGCCTTAGAAAGTTTCTTTGCGCTTCTACCCATGTTAAATTTATTTTACCCAAATTAGAACGTCTGCGCGTTAATACGTCATACTAACGTTAAAATCGAAGGAACCGAGTTAAAAGCTGAACTTTGGTTCGACTGATCCCACAATTTCTAGATTAAAAAGGGGCTTTACACTAAATGGCCCAAATTGTTAAAACTCGAAATTTACAACTAGGATGGTAATTAAATAGTTAGGGAAAGCTGGGGCAACTTTTCACAGAGAATTGCATAATGGAATTCAGAAAAATCTTATTTAATGGTTCCATGCATAACTGAAATTAGCTTCATGAAAGATTCTCACGAAAAGTTGACAGCTCTCGATAAGCAAGATGTGACCGCAACGACTCGAAAATAGTTAGCTGCCCACTTCTTCGAAACAGATTACTCTCTAATCACACTAGTTTTGCATAAGTGCCAAAGATATCAATAAAAAATCATTTTTTGCCCCCCCCCCCCTGGATCCATCTTAGTGATGGATCCAGGGAGCTATACTTTCCCGAACTGTTGGTGCCACATGTTTTTTTGCTTTTTGTTTGCTGGTTTCTCACCCAAGTTTCCTTCTCTTTTTTTATTTGGCGCCCGTCACTACCCAAACTACATAACTGCACATGGAGGTTGATTGGCTTGATGAAATATCCTGAATCCTGAAGTCCTTATCCTGAAGTCCATATCCTGAAGTCCTTATGTTGTGGACACCCCGAGGCACGAGAAAACAACGAAACGAAAATTTGGTTCTCCAGAAAAAGGGCTAAATCTTTTCAGTCTGATGATGTTATGCTAAGATAAATAAACGCAACCCATTAATTAAATTTGGCAATGCTGTTTATCCGTAAAAATTCAAACATTAGCAATCTGTTGAATCAAAAACAACAATGCCTTCAATGGGAAAGCTACTTTTTATTGAGCTGTTTGGTGCTGTATATTTTTAGCTTTTTGTTCACTGGTTTGATTTACTAGGCCTTTTGTTTAGTAGAGAAATTGCACTGATTTTAGAGTCTTATCTGAATAGGACACAAGAATGATTGATAATAATAATAAAAAAAAAAATGAAAGTAGTCAAAATGAAGAAAAGAAAAAAAAAACACTTATAACTTGGATACGATAACCACTTGAGCCGTTCAAAATACCCCAAACGGCTCAATAGTTGAGATCTATAAAAGTGACTCTCTACCAGTAGATGTCATTAAACTCTTTTCTGAATTAAAAGAGAAAGTTACTAAACTTTATATACACATAGAAAAATTACTAAGTGATTTGAAAGTTTCGAAAATAGCTTAGTATAAGGTGATTCACCAGGTTGATGTAAAAAACAAAATAATATTCTACTAGCTCACCGCGACATGTTCCTCAAAAAGATTCAAATTAATTTTCATTATTTCTAAGCAGAAAAACTAATTCTCTTTAGCTTTAACTGCTCAAACGATAAATTCAGATTGTTTTTATTTTTTGTTTTTGATAAATACAGGCGGCATATAAAAAATACATCCTCCTCAACAAAACTTTTTTTTTACATCGCACTTTCTAAAAAAAAAAAAAAAAAAAAAAAAAAAAAAAAAATCTTTTTGATAAATACAGGCGCTATATAAAATACAGTTATTGTCCAACAAATCAGGTATTGTCTTAAATCATCCCCAATTTTCTGCCTAACTTACTACCTCAATACCCTATACCCTCAAAATCCCTGATTTAGTGCCTCAGGCCCAAAGCAAAGTTCTAGACTGGAAAAAAATGTAGGCTCCTAGCTGGCATGACTCTTAAGTAGCAAAATTTTTATTGCAAACCTTTACATAGGGTCACTGTTGTTGGAATTACTGTGATTTCCATTATTAAATCAATAATGAATTAATTGAGTAGTCCACCCAAGTTTTTTTTCCATGGGGCAGAGAAAAATTAAAAGTAAAATCAAAATAAATGGTGAACAGTCAAAAAGAGCTTCATTTTGTCTTTCCAACGATTGATTGGCAATCGATAATAATGTACAAACAATTTTACCGATTACTGTAAATACGTTGAGAAGAAGAAAACGCGTCCCCAGGTACGCTAGTGAGAAAATTAATAGGTTGGCCGCCATCTGTAAATACTATGTCTCTAACTGAAATTCAAAATTCTTCCAAGAGGAACACACAACTTAGCACAGCTTAAAAAGAAAATGAAAACAAATTGATAGACAATTAAATAGGCAAGGCTTCATGGAACTTGATTTCGTCATTTCTGAAAATCGATTAGCAGCCAACATTAATTAACTTATACAAATTTTTGTTATACTACAACTACTAACAATTCACTACATCACCAGAACACTTGAGCTCAATACAGCTACGCAAATTCCCCCTTCATCCAAGTCTCTTCAAAGTTTCTCCATTTACACCCTCCCAGGAAGTACCCATTTCCCTTAAATATTTCCTTAGAACAGCCTTCCATCCCGATCGGGAAGACCTGCTTTTCATTTGGCCCAAGACGGTTGGCCAAAAAGGACAATATGTAGCGATCTGCCATCCTTCATTCTCGGAACGTGTCCTAGCCTTTCAAAATAATCCTAAAAAGCCGGGTGGAACCACATTTTTCGTACAGCTTACTGTCTGAGAAATGGTGAGTCAGTCGGGTACCCAAAACAATTCATAAGCAATTTTTTTAGATAACATCTACCAAACCTTCCTCCGTTTTTCGGAGCACTCACGCTTCAGAGCCATAATTAACCACTGTCATCACTGTAGCTTCCAATATTCTAATCTTGGTTCGCAAACCTATCTTCCCTTTCCTCTAAACTTGTATCGAATGTAGAAAAACTCCCTGGGCCTTGGCTATTCAACTTTTGATATTGTCACTGGTCCCACCGTCTTTACTAATAATACTACCTAGGTAGGTGAAGCTGTCCACTTGATCAATCTTCTCGTTGCCTAACATCACCTTTGCATCTTCACTTATTCCTAGTCTTAGCGACTTAGTCTTCTTACCGTTAATTCTCAAACCTATTTCTAATAAAAAAAAATAGAACCTCTAAAAGTTAATTCCTTTGGCTCACACTTTCATCTAGGATGATCAAATCATCGGCATAATCTAAGTTCAGGAGAGTTTTTCCTCCCCATTTTGTTCCGTGGTCTCCCATTGCCTTTGCTGTGCTCCTTACGACAAAGTCCGACAAACGACCCATAAGGGATAGAACAGAACCCTGCTTAACTCCTGATTTAATACGAAACCAGCTACTATCCTCATTTCCTACCTTAACCACAACAATGATATTCTCGTATACAGTTCTAATCACTATAATATATTTATCTGATATACCATACAAGGACAGGACTTTCACTAAAGCTCTTCTATCAGCTGAATCCAACACTTGCTCATAATCTATAAAACTGAGGACTAAAGACGTTTGATGACTCGGGCACTTCTCAATTATTGACCTGAGAGTAATAATTTGATCAATGTATCTTCTACCCTTCCAAAAACCACACTATTCTTCTCTTAAAGCTTTATCTACAACACGTATAGGCATAAAAAATATCGTCGTACTAAGTAATTTACTTCCTGCAAAAAACAGGCTAATTGCCTCAGTAATTACCACAGTCATAGTTTTACTAATCCCTGCAAATGTCTTGAAAAAGAAGAACACCTGCCCCAACACACACTAATGAGAAAAGTCGTAAAGTGTCATTTTGATAACTTAGATACTTATAACTCTCAGTAAAATTGTAAAAGCGAGCGATGGTTTTAGAGAGGGTGATATTGTGGCAAAGTAAATAATTTAAATATTATAATTATGAAATTAAAAATATATTAACTGTACATAAAAATGCAAAAAAAATATATGTAAATAATATCAATATAAATTTAATGCAATTAATTAATTAAAATAAATAAAAAATGATGAATTAACATAGAAATTAATTTAAATAATTTAAAATAAATGAAGAAAAAAGACAAAAAAGGTCACCTGAATTCATGCTACAAGTCCAAACCTCTGGAATAAGTGAAGGGTCACGAAACTTCTTAAGAAAGCGCCATTTTTCACAGTATGAGTTCGTGCATTGAACCCAGGTGCCTGGATCTCGATTGAATTTAGAGGGTTCATCAAAAGCTGACTTTTTAACTTGTTCCGCCTCAAAAGAACTGCTTTGCACCACGCTAGGCACTTCTTTTGTCATATTCTCTTCTTTCCTTTCTATAAAAAATAATCAGAATCAGACTAACGCAATTCAAACTGTGGCCAAATTACGGCCTTCTGTTTAATTTGAAGGCCAACTGCACTACACACAAAACAAGAAAACAATGAATAGCGATTAAACTCCAAGATTTCTTCTTTTAAAATACTATTATTAGTATGCAAGAAACTAAATAGTATAAAAAAAGACTAAATATAATAGCAAATCACAAATACAGTGCGACTTACGAAACGGGTCCCTGATTTCTATAAACGTCATTTATATGTTCAGCATATTTATTCAAAGTCGGAACTGAATGAAATCTTGACATTCTGATATTTGACATTCCATATTGACATTTTAAAAAATTTAGTGTTCTTCATTATAGAACAAACGTTTAAAACGACCCCAATTTAATTCCTAATGCTTGTTCTATGCTTAGCACTATTGTCCATGGATTAAATACCAAATGCTAGTCCATGGATTAGATACCAAAGGACTGGGGAATATCTCCGATCTCTTACATCATGGCTGCCTTAGATTTAACAATGGTTCCCAGAACATTCACTCTTTGAGGTCCCCCTAAAAAAAAATGCTGGGAAATCAAAAGTTCTGAAACAACGATTTTTAAAAATTCTGAATTCTGAAAATTGTTGATCAGAACTTCTGAGAAAAATCAGAGATAAAACGCCCAAGGAAAATCAATCTGAAACCGAAGTGCATTTTCAGACTTAAATTTTACTGACTTACATGATAGATTTTACAGATGAATCGGGATGCAAAGGATAATATTATAGCCTTCCAGCATTTGAAGTAATATATCTAGATTAGCAACTAAGAACGGGTGTTACAGGGCCGACAGCCATTTTATTGATAAAGAACGTTGATCATAAAGTGACTGAAAATTATATTTATATACTCACCAACAAAAATAGGAATTCGGGGGAATTCCCAGCCCTCATAGTTCGACAAATTCCCGCCTCCCAGCAAAAATTAAACCCCAACACGCCTTTTTCTGCACTTCAGATAACCTTAATTAAAGAAATAAATTGGGTTGTAGTTTTTCAAAGATGATTTCATTTAAGCAACAGTCGTATAAAATCTAGAGAAGACAAAATAGAACGGATTTTTTTTTCTTTTTTACAAGTAAGACCTTTTCAGGTAGCAAAAAGATCACTCCTCAATAGACCCTCATTTTCTCTCTCAAAGCAACAATTTTGGCTTAGACAGGGGCAAAACGTCTTAGGACAGATATGAGAGAAAAACCATTCAATTAAAGGTATTAATAGTTTTATAAAAACCAACCAATTCGTATGGACAAACTCCCACACCACGTGGTGTTAGGGACTTACCTAAGTTAATCTTTAGACAATAAATGAAGATAAAGAAGATAAAAACAGTTTTTTTCATATTTATGTAAAGAAAATATTTTAATTATGTGAACCGCTGCCACTTAATCGACTTAAAAAAAAATTAAATAATTTCATATATGATTCCAGACATAGATGGCGTAAATGCATAATACTAATCGTAAAATCAAAGGGTTACCATCATAACTAGCAATCACATCACAAGCAAAGTATCGTTTTTAGGAATAGCAAAGTCAAGTTTTGGTTTCCTCTTCATAGTAGTTGGACAACTGATAAGTCCACTCAACCGACGTGATTATTATTTCATGTACCAAAACCTATAACTTACAGCTTATAATTATGGTTAGTAGATTTGAATCTCCATCAGCGCCTGAAAGACTAAAGAAATTCAAGATTTAAAAAATAGGTTAAACACAGCAACACTGCTACACGGCAACTGCTGCACAGCAACACTTCAAGAAAAAATCTCATACAGTGTATCCGCTATTCAAAAATAACGTATGATTATCCGAAATAAACAATCATCCTTACAATGTGATGGGTTCCTTAAGAAGTCCTATAATAATTCACCCATAAGCTCTCAGCTTTTACACTGGACTTTCAATTCAGAAAAATTACAATAAAGGAATTATATTTGATCAAAATATTATATAGTTGACAAGTTAAATTAAGCAGTCTCGTGAAAAGAGCTAGACGTTAACACAAATGAAAGAAAGTTTCTGAACCTCTTATAGATGAAAACCTCTTACAATTTCTATCAACCTCTTACAGCACAAGACAACTCCAAAAAAGCTATGAGAAACTGCAGACCTCCTAAAGTCGATGAACATAAGAGACTAGCTGTACGAGAAAAAGATCGATCCTAAGTGTGATCTAAATGATACAATGTATAATTATTATAGTAATGCTCTGAACAGATTATTAAGAAAAACACAGGAAAAATTTTGCTCAAGGACGTTTGCGGGAATGATGGGTAGTGTGGCAAAGATGTGACTGGTGTTTAAGGAAGTGGCACGTGGCAAAGACGTGGCACTTCAGCAACTTGCAAAAACAATCCTATTTAAAAATTGTAAACCAAGAAAGTGAAATGCTGAAAAATATTGGTAATGTCTTGAAGATATTTAGCAAATACTTCTCAATGGTAGAACAGCATTTTACTGAAGGAATCTGGCTGTGGTTGTACAATCCATGCATTTTTGATTGCCATGGTGACTGAATCTGTGGTGTTAATGCATTTAAAACCTGTATCATCAAGTCAGGGAAATTATCTACGAAATGAGAAATAACAGTTCTGGTAACAACGTTATATCATTAAGTTTATTTTTGTTCTGCTGGTTAAATTTATTCTGTCGTAAATTTAGCAAAACCATGTTTTCCTAATTGATTACACGCTAGAAGAGGATCTTTACCATTATTTTTTAAAGTAACTAATGTGACTCCTGTCCATGAAGGTGGGGAGGCTAATAATTCGGGAAATTACAGACCCATTTCGGTTTTTCCTGCGCAATCACGTCTTATAGAGAAGTGCTTTGTTCCCGTCTTTACGCATATTTTAGAGCGTCGTCATGTGGTAAGCCCAGCCCAATTCAGATTTCGACATGTTTACAAAACGGAACATGCTGTTACCTATTTAACTAGTGTAGTTAATAAAGCACTGGACCAGGGGTACAGGGATTAGCAATATTTTAGACATAATTAAAGCTTTTATGGTGCACGAGGATTACGAGTTTTATGGTGTAAGAGGTCCTAGATTTAGATTTCAACGTCCATTATTAGTATGATTGCTAGATTGTGTTCAGCTCGACTCAAAGTGATCATCAAATTTCCTAACATATGCGGTTCTGTTCTTGGACCCTTCCTTTTTAAATTTTAGTAAATGACCGAAATTAGAC
Source organism: Artemia franciscana (assembly GCF_032884065.1). Taxonomy (NCBI): domain Eukaryota; kingdom Metazoa; phylum Arthropoda; class Branchiopoda; order Anostraca; family Artemiidae; genus Artemia; species Artemia franciscana. The sequence continues at coordinate 26,962,767 of NC_088881.1, forward strand.
TGTGTCAAATATCAAAAACAATTTCAGCACAATTCCGCAATGATCCGATGGATCTTTCCGCGGATCCGATGCGGATCCGCGGAAGTGACAGCACTGATGTTTGCTTATGACACGTCGCTTGTTTGTCTTGCAAGAAGAGAGAAGGGTTTGATTGAATTAAGCAAGCGATTACAAAATAGCTTCAACTTCGATAGCTACTTAACATCCAGAGATCACCAGATTAAGGTACACTAATGATAAGATGAAAAGGAAGTCAGGTATCTAGGTATTACACTTTATGATACTTTGTCATTTATACAGTATATTTAGAATATATGAATAATATTATCCCGGAACACAAGAATACTTCGTAAACCCAAATATTTTGAACCATGTCGCATTTTCAGGTTGCAATATTTTTTCTATAGTAATCCATACATATTATTTTGTTCTTCAGCATGGTTTGGGACGTTTTCGTTCCTAGTGAATCCACATCAAGTTTGAATGGCAGAGCTTACTGTTTTCTGAACAAATGACTGCAGTGCTGACTGCTGATGCCTTGTTGATCTTCAAGATAGGCAATATGTAAGCTCCTGTGAATCCCGGAATAAATGATTTCTTGAGATTTGCGTAAAACATAACGGACTGACTAAAGGTGTGATTTTTCTTCATGACAACGTGCACCCACGTGCGGTGCTGCTAAATCAACAAACAATTCAAAAACTGATCTAAAAGATTTTGAAATAGCCCCTAACCTCACGTATATCCTCACTTATCTTCACTTATATAACCTCACTTAAATTTTGATTTGTTTAAGTACAATTTTCAAGCGAAATATCTACTAAGATAATTGCTAAATATCTTCAAGACATTACCAATATTTTTCAGCATTTCACCTTCTTAGTTTACAATTTTTAGAAGGGATTGTTTTCACAAGTTACTGAAGTGCCAGGTCTTTGCCACGTGGCACTTGCTTAATCACTGTTTAATCACTTTTTAACCTCACTTATCAGACTTACATTTATTTGGACCCCTTAAATAGACTCAACAAGGAAAAAATTTTGACCAAAAGTTTTACCAATAGATCCAAAAGTAGCCGAAGTTTTAAATTGACTAGATACATCGTCCTTGGCCTACAGCCAAATGTCTCGTTACTTATTGATGTATCCTCCTAAAGCACTTTCAAGCACATAACGTTCCACTCAAACATGTTTTCAGAAAAGCATTCGTAAAACCTTAGCGTAAAATTGAGAGGCTGAAGACAGTAGCTCTTTCCAGCCAATCTGGCTATAAATAGCCAAGAATAGTTAAGTAAAGCCAAGAAAATAGATTATTACATAGAAATATCCAAATAGAAATAGACAATAACAACCTACTAATAACCAAGAATAGTTAAGTAAAGCCAAGAAAATAGATTATTACATAGAAATATCCAAATAGAAATAGACAATAACAACCTACTAATAACCAAGAATAGTTAAGTAAAGCCAAGAAAATAGATTATTACATAGAAATATCCAAATAGAAATAGGCAATAACAACCAACTAATAGCCAAGAATAGTTAAGTAAAGCCAAGAAAATAGATTATTACATAGAAATATCCAAATAGAAATAGACAATAACAACCTACTAATAGCCAAGAATAGTTAAGTAAAGCCAAGAAAATAGATTATTACATAGAAATATCCAAATAGAAATAGACAATAACAACCAACTAATAGCCAAGAATAGTTAAGTAAAGCCAAGAAAATAGATTATTACATAGAAATATCCAAATAGAAATAGACAATAACAACCTACTAATAACCAAGAATAGTTAAGTAAAGCCAAGAAAATAGATTATTACATAGAAATATCCAAATAGAAATAGACAATAACAACCTACTAATAACCAAGAATAGTTAAGTAAAGCCAAGAAAATAGATTATTACATAGAAATATCCAAATAGAAATAGACAATAACAACCTACTAATAACCAAGAATAGTTAAGTAAAGCCAAGAAAATAGATTATTACATAGAAATATCCAAATAGAAATAGACAATAACAACCTACTAATAACCAAGAATAGTTAAGTAAAGCCAAGAAAATAGATTATTACATAGAAATATCCAAATAGAAATAGACAATAACAACCTACTAATAACCAAGAATAGTTAAGTAAAGCCAAGAAAATAGATTATTACATAGAAATATCCAAATAGAAATAGACAATAACAACCTACTAATAACCAAGAATAGTTAAGTAAAGCCAAGAAAATAGATTATTACATAGAAATATCCAAATAGAAATAGACAATAACAACCTACTAATAACCAAGAATAGTTAAGTAAAGCCAAGAAAATAGATTATTACATAGAAATATCCAAATAGAAATAGACAATAACAACCTACTAATAACCAAGAATAGTTAAGTAAAGCCAAGAAAATAGATTATTACATAGAAATATCCAAATAGAAATAGGCAATAACAACCAACTAATAGCCAAGAATAGTTAAGTAAAGCCAAGAAAATAGATTATTACATAGAAATATCCAAATAGAAATAGGCAATAACAACCAACTAATAGCCAAGAATAGTTAAGTAAAGCCAAGAAAATAGATTATTACATAGAAATATCCAAATAGAAATAGGCAATAACAACCAACTAATAGCCAAGAATAGTTAAGTAAAGCCAAGAAAATAGATTATTACATAGAAATATCCAAATAGAAATAGACAATAACAACCAACTAATAGCCAAGAATAGTTAAGTAAAGCCAAGAAAATAGATTATTACATAGAAATATCCAAATAGAAATAGGCAATAACAACCAACTAATAGCCAAGAATAGTTAAGTAAAGCCAAGAAAATAGATTATTACATAGAAATATCCAAATAGAAATAGACAATAACAACCTACTAATAACCAAGAATAGTTAAGTAAAGCCAAGAAAATAGATTATTACATAGAAATATCCAAATAGAAATAGGCAATAACAACCAACTAATAGCCAAGAATAGTTAAGTAAAGCCAAGAAAATAGATTATTACATAGAAATATCCAAATAGAAATAGACAATAACAACCTACTAATAGCCAAGAATAGTTAAGTAAAGCCAAGAAAATAGATTATTACATAGAAATATCCAAATAGAAATAGGCAATAACAACCAACTAATAGCCAAGAATAGTTAAGTAAAGCCAAGAAAATAGATTATTACATAGAAATATCCAAATAGAAATAGGCAATAACAACCAACTAATAGCCAAGAATAGTTAAGTAAAGCCAAGAAAATAGATTATTACATAGAAATATCCAAATAGAAATAGACAATAACAACCAACTAATAGCCAAGAATAGTTAAGTAAAGCCAAGAAAATAGATTATTACATAGAAATATCCAAATAGAAATAGGCAATAACAACCAACTAATAGCCAAGAATAGTTAAGTAAAGCCAAGAAAATAGATTATTACATAGAAATATCCAAATAGAAATAGGCAATAACAACCAACTAATAGCCAAGAATAGTTAAGTAAAGCCAAGAAAATAGATTATTACATAGAAATATCCAAATAGAAATAGGCAATAACAACCAACTAATAGCCAAGAATAGTTAAGTAAAGCCAAGAAAATAGATTATTACATAGAAATATCCAAATAGAAATAGACAATAACAACCAACTAATAGCCAAGAATAGTTAAGTAAAGCCAAGAAAATAGATTATTACATAGAAATATCCAAATAGAAATAGGCAATAACAACCAACTAATAGCCAAGAATAGTTAAGTAAAGCCAAGAAAATAGATTATTACATAGAAATATCCAAATAGAAATAGACAATAACAACCTACTAATAGCCAAGAATAGTTAAGTAAAGCCAAGAAAATAGATTATTACATAGAAATATCCAAATAGAAATAGGCAATAACAACCAACTAATAGCCAAGTAGAAACAGCCAACGATATAGTATTGACCAACAATAAGGTGGTATTTCAATTTTGTGTTATCGCTGTCCTGGGGCATGTTGTGTATTACTTTTCGTCAAGAAACTCCTGCAATTTTTTTTTACTAATATTTCCTCATCTATTTTGAAAATAGATGAAAATCCTTACCAAGATTTCAAACACAGGTTCGGATATGATCCATAACGATTAACTTTTTTGTGTCACATGTAAAAATTTTATCTTTAAACAGAAGAAATATCCTTTTGTGTCTTTTTTGGGGGCAAATCATAACCCTATAAATCATATTAAAATAGGGCTAATTAAAGTAAGACATAAAAATGGATGGAAGACTTTTTGACATGCATTGGACAATTTTTATAGTAGCCTATATGGTAATGTATATTTATGATAATTACTTAGATGATTAAAATAAAATAGTGTAAAAATGGTATAGATTATATGAATTGTGTAATTTATATATGAATGGAAATTATATAGATACATTCAGTAATTATATGAAAGATAATGTCGGTGTCTCCTGCCAGTCAATGATCTGAAATTAATCCTTTAATGCTATGCGATGCTTACCTGAAGCAAGAGATATTCCGTTATACAATGGAAGCCAGTAGAACTAATCATTACAAGAGAATACCTCGTCTTTTTTATTGTTGTTATCAAAGAGACTTATCTGCTAGAAGCCTATGAAGAAAATTATTTTCAAATACCTTTTGGAATCTCCCTTTGATTGGGTCCATCCATCCCTTCAAAAGTCGGATTAAGTGAACGCTGTGCAGCCGGTTTCTGCTTCTTCTTCGTAAATCTTTTTAGAAGAGGGCGCTTTTGCTTCTTGATACTATTTAAACTGTCATCTTCTTCATCGCTATTCGCTGGTGTCTTTAGTTCCAATTCTCTGCGTTGTAGTAACTCAATTGGGCTGAAGAAAAATGAAAAAGCAGATGAATAAAACTGAGCATAATGGCCAGGGTTGCCACAGGCTCAAAAGAAAAACCAGTAAAAACACAAGCAATTATGAATTTATTTGTTTTGACTTGTCAAAATCATCAATCACATTTCCACCTTTTTGGGAAATTGATGATAACAAATCGAAATTTATCTTTTACAGCGCTATCTTTTACAAGCTATCTTTTACTGGCCAATAAAAATCTTTTCTTTTAGCAGGTGCTGGGATAGGAACTTGTTTATATATTTCCTAAAAATGAGAATTTTTCCTACTTTTTTCCTCGTCAACTCCTCTAAATCTACTATATATTTTTTTTTCGTTTTTTTATAGTTTCTGCATATTCCATTCAATTCGCCTATTTTTGCTGTACTGATAAATTTTTACCCAAAAATCGGTGGTCCCAAAATCCCAAATTCTTAACCAAAATCAGTCATTTTATCAATTCACAGTTTAGCCATGCTTAAATCTTTGAACATGCATTGAAATATAATAGACGACTCCAACTACTAACAACTCAGTGCAGCACCAAGCCACATGAGGCCAACACAGCTATACGAGCTCCTCTTCCATCCCAAATTCTTAAAGCCTACCACTTTAAACCCTCCCAAGAAGTTCCTATTTCCCTTAAATTCCTTTAAATATTTCCTTACAACATCCTCCAACCCCATCCGGAGATAACCTGTTTTTCGTCTGACCCTAGAAGGCTGGCAGACAAGGAAGATCTTTGGCAATCTGTCATGCTTCATCCACAGAACGTTTCCAAGCCATCTCAACCTTTCTCTCAAACAATAAACGTAATATAATATAATTCATTACATATATATATATATATAAATATATATATATATATATTTATATATATATATATATATATATATATATATATATATATATATATATATATATATATATATATATATATATATATATATATCTAAATATCCTAAACACTGTAGTTTCATCAAGATAAAACTACAGTTTACAAGCCGTTTATATTATTATTGTTTGCAAAAATAGCTCTTTGACTTTTTTTAGGAAAATAGTACATAATTTATTTTCCAACTTAGCTTTGTCTAAATTGAGAATCTTATTATTGCTGTTGTAGAGTATTCAAAGGAGAATATCAATCTTAGAATAAATTAGTTATTTATTGTTACTGTGCTAGCTTTTGGTATCCAGGTTACAGGATGATGCTTGTTTATTGGGATACTGTTTTTACTCCAAATAAATCAGAACACAATTAATGGTTACCAGGAAATTCCTAAGCACAGAATAGATCAGGCAACAGTGTTAGGCGATATTGCATATCGACATATCGCACTAAATATTGATATCGAAACGTAAGTATCGATATCGAAAGCGATATTATTTCGGCTTTTTCTTGTATCTACCGCTGAACGTCCAACAGAAAAGATCCAACATAGAAAATTGTTTTGCTCACAAATAAACACACATCTGTGATCTTTCTTCTGGCAAAAAATGTGGAATTCCACATTTTTGCAGATAGGAGCTTGAAACCTCTACAGTAGGATTCTCTGATAAGCTCAATCCGATGGTGTGATTTTCATTAAGATTCTATGACTTTTAGAGGGTGTTTCCCCCCCCCCTTTTTCAAAATAAGGCTAATTTTCTCAGGTTCGTAACTTTTGATGGATCCAACTAAACTTGATGAAGCTTATATATTAAAAAGAGCAAATTCTTTTGATGTATATATTGGTATCGAAATTTCGTTTTTAGGGTTTCAATTACTATTGAGCCGGGTTGCTCCTTACTACAGTTCGTTACCACAAGCTTTTTGATACCACAAACTGTTGACGTTACCAATAAAGTTGTGGAAGTCATATAATATGGGTCTCAGAAATAGCTATACAAAGTTGTCATGAAATTAATGTCCATGTCCGCCATCAATGCCCTTTCTGGGATTGGATTTCAAGCCTGATCAATCAATTAAACAGTTCGTGGTAGCAAACTGTAATTAACAAGTAACTCGGCTAAATAGCAACCAAAACTCCATAACAAAGAATTTCGATAACAATATATACATCGGCAAAATTCTAGTTAATTGACTTCTCGCTATCTCAGAAAGGGTTTAGGTGAGGAAAATGAAACTTTCAGGGATGAATCTACAGACTAAAGTATGTCCTGGGAAGGTATTTTGAAGCAACTACCTCTACTCCTTCTCCCTCTAGAGGGCCCTGACCTTTGATGACCTTTAACAATATTTGTGTTATAAAAGTGAAACCTTGCAAAATAGATCTTCTGCTTAATTGAAGTACAACAAAATTGTTTTCAGCTTCATAACTTTGCTCAATTCCATTTTACAAGGTTTTAAAGATATGCAAATACATTTCCTAAATTTTGAAAAAAAACATTGATATGGCTCAAAATTCTACTCAAATAACAGGAATTGCATTTTCAGAACTAAAGGCAGAGTAAAAACAACTGGTAACTGAAAATTAAGGTAAAATGTTGTTTTGTCAAATTTTCATTAGATATATAGACCTGTCATGTAGGCAAATTTCAGAGCCCTCTAGAGGGAGAAGAAGTGGAAGTGGGTATTTTAAAATAACTTCCCGGGACATGCTTTAGCCTGTAGACCCACCCCCTGAAAGTTTCATTTTCCTAACCTAAACCCTTTCCGAGATAGCAAGAAGTCAATTAACAAGAATTTTACCATATACATCAAATGAAATGGCTTTTTATGCCAGCTCCAGATATATAAAATTCATCAAGTTTCATGTAACCATCAAAAGCTATGAGCCTGAGAACATTTGTATGATTTTTGAGAAAGGGCAGAAACGCCCATAGAAAGTAAAAGGTTTTAATAGTAAATCACCCCATCAGATTCAGTATATCAGAGGACCTTACTGTAAAGGTTTCTAGCTTCCATGTGAGGGACAAAAGTTTTTCCATATCTAGAGATTAACCAGTGAACAGGAGAAAAGGTGGAAACAGGGTGAGAAACAGCCCAAGGCGGGTAAGATCCGGGAGAAGAGTCTTTCTGGAAAAATGTTTTATCGGAATGGTTCTCAAACATTCACTGAAGCGTTAGGAACATTCAAACGTTCCTAACCTAACTTAAATAGAAAAATATATACAAGTATATCATGTACACACCTGTGTGTATATTTAAATATTATCTGAAATTGTGAATTTCTTACTTTTGTTTTTAAATAAATAATATTGTTGTACTTCTTATCTATTCTTACATTCTAAAGGGCACCAGTAAAACCTTTTACTTGCCAAAGAATAATACAGATTGGAAATAAAGATCTCTTGAAGAGAATTCACTTCAATTAATAAAGGAAAATCTTTGGATTCCCATGATAATGAATCCCTATTAACAAACCTGAAATTTCCTAACTTCAGTCATTTTTTTTTTTTTTTTTTTTTTTTTTTTTTTTTTTTATAGCAAAATCCAAGGGTATTCAAGCATCAACACTATCCAACACTGGGTTCAGAATGCCCTTGATAGGTAATTAATTAGTTGTAAAATGCTGTTTACAGTAAAGTAATGTACAAAGCAATTTTTTTCGGGTTATAAGATAATGAAAGAAAACATTATGCATTATGTGGAAAGTACCAACGACACCAAAATAATTTTTTTTTTTGCCCACTTAAGTTAATTCGTTTACAAAAATAACTATTTTCTAATGTTTTTCTTTTGGTTGTTTCAAAGCTATAAAGTCTTTAGGGCAGTGCCATATTTTTGCCAGTGTTGCCACACAAAATCACAAAAATAAACAAGTAAAATGAATTAGTTTTTCACCCTGGTTTTTCTTTTCTTTTTCTTTTTTTGGGTGCCCACTGCAATCAAAACTGCATTTCGAGGTCTTGTTCACTAAAAATCGAATTCCAATTTTTTTTTTGTAATCTTTAAAGTTACGTCTTGTTATGTAGGCTTAGTATCAAGTTAAAAAATCTATACTATCAAGTTAAATTTTCACTATCCTTGCTACATTAGTTATTACTGACAAGAAAAAATAGTCGGCGAAAATAACAAGTAAATTTGTAAAATTGGTTGCCCCTCCTCCCAATCTTGATAAAAATTAAATTAAAAACTCAACATGCCAAAAACTTAAAAGCAATAATTTTTAAGCTTACATTTTTTGCATTCACTTTTTCATTTGACAAGCAGTATAAAATTTATAACAAATAGAAATTATTTCATACTGCATCACAGGGGTTGTAACCCTGATATTTCCCCATTTGAGGCTGGTAGTTACACTGAAATTTTAGATATTAGGGTCTTTAAAATATAGCTTAAATATTCTACCCAAAAAGATACATTAATTAACTAAGTTTTATATAAATATTAATCATATTATTAAGTAAATAATTACGCAAAATATCTATAGAGCTAAATCTTCTGCAAAAAAAGCAACTCACTCTTCATCTGAAACAGCTTCTTCTCCACTACTCTCACTTTCAATACCATCTCTAACTACCCCATTGCCAACTGGCTCAGGCTCTACAAGACCTCTTTCTTCATTTTCTTCAGCAAATTCCGCAACAGCAGCATTGTCATTATTAGCACATACATTTTTATCAGGACTCATTTCAACTTCTACTTCCGTTGGGTTATTCTTTGCATCAAATCCTTCTTTTATTATATCAGGACACGCTGAACTTTTTTCCGATTTTTCTTCATTTACATCACAGACTACCCCACTTTTTAAATCTTCCAAATGTTTTTTAGATGTTTGGCTTATTGTTGGCAGTGATTTTTCTTGAAAATTAAAGCTTTGTAATGGCAAACTTTCTGAAGAGGAAGTGAATAGCTGCCGTTTTGAAGTACTTGGCTGGTTAAGACTAGGGAGGTTTTCCTCTGTCTCTCTTTTTTCCTGGAAATAAGAATTGTGCAAAGCATAGATTAATTACCAGAGTAAATCAATCGCTAAATTATTTACTGTAAGTTAATGATTATAGTTTAATTACCATTAATTACCAGTGCATATTAACTACCAAATTAATTATTGTAGATTAGTCACCTGAGTTTAATTACCATTCATTATCTGAATATATTAATTTCAAAATATTATAGAAAAGAAATGGAGGGTGGACTGGATTACTTGTTACCAATGGCTAGTATATTTGCAAAAGGATTAACATAGTGCTGAGCGCTGTCTTCTAAAAGTACATAAAATCAATCACCTTCTTCTGTTGAGCTTTTGTTGTACTATGCCCTCAATTCCCTAGTTAACAAGACAGACACAAAAGTACACAGCTTCAATTAATTCAATTAATTCATAAATTCATTAATCAATATTAAACTTCGATTTCAAACACTCTTCCTGGGGATACTTTCCCTAAAAGTTTCTTTGTTGACTCCTTCAAAAGAAAATTCAACAGCCATATAAATACATTCAACAGCCATATATTCAACAATATAATGAAAATTCAACAACCAAGTTGAAATTGAAAACAATATATTGAAAATTCAACAGCCATGTTCACAATGTTGAAAATTCAACAGCCATATAAATACATTCAACAGTCATATATGCAACAATATATTGAAAATTCAACAGCCAAGTTGAAACTGAAAACAATATATTGAAAATTCAACAGCCATGTTCACAATGTTGAAAATTCAACAGCCATATAAATACATTCAACAGTCATATATTCAACAATATATTGAAAATTCAACAGCCAAGTTGAAATTGAAAACAATATATTGAAAATTCAACAGCCATGTTCACAATGTTGAAAATTCAACAGCCATATAAAACCTCATGATAGAGCAATAAAAATTATGCAGCGACGAATCAAATACTTAAAAGCACTGTGTGCCAAATATTTAGGAATTTCAAAAAAAAAAGAGAAAAATAATAGAATAGCTCATTTTGCCTGTTTCAAACACCTTGGGTTTCTGGGGATATGAAAAGAAAAACCTGGCATAATCCTGAGCTGTATACACTATATAATAAATTAATATTTCTACAGCGTGGAGATGGAAGTTATCGAAAAAAAAAAACTACGAAGACATGTTAATAAAAATAATTATTCACAAGGAAGAATTCCCCACAATTTAATACAGGAAGAAATATCAAAATAAATGGAAATCCAGATATAAATTATAGTTATAGAGTTTATGGGTAAACATTGAGATAACTGGATCATACTGTTATTAACATTGAGATAGCATTTTTTTTTTCTTTTTTTCTTTTTTTTTGTTAGCTTTTTTGTTGGTATATTTCTTTTCCAACCCTTTTCCTTTGTGGTCATGGAGCCTTCCAAGGGAGACTAGGTTGAAGTTGATTTTTTGTGAATTTATTTTCAAATAAACACAACACTGAATAATAAAAAATACGTTCAACTTTTTGTGCTGAGAAGTACTTGATGTGAATATTTGAAAATCCTCTGGTTTCAGCAGTGGTACCAATTCGTGTAAGTGTTTGAGGGGGGGAAGGGTTAAATATATTTTTCAGAATTTTCAGAATTTTTTTTCAACGTTTTTAAAAAATACGCCAAAAAAGGTCTTTCTGAATAAAAATGCCAAAAGGCATTTTTCAGTATCTAGGAGGCAAATTCTCCTCTCCCAAATTTGGCATCCCGCAACCTGAGGTACTTTTATAAAATGATTTACTAATTATAGAAGTTAAATTGTAGAAATAGAGAGGGTTGAAGGATTTTAGGAATAAAGTTAAAGCAAAAATTGTAGGCCTAGTCTAATCATAGGTTTAATCAATCATTTAAGTTAGATTTCCCCTATTTTGAAGAGAATCTGGGGTGATTGAAGGAGGATTGAGGTGATTGAAGGAGGATAATTCTTTTGTTGCCTGAGGCCAACACAGCTATGCATGCTGATCTGGCATCCAAATTTATTCAAAGCCTCCCTCATTGTGTTGCGGAGCAATATTGTTGCAGAGCAACACTACTGCTTTCGTAGTTTTTTTTTGTTTTTTTTTTTCACCGTGATCAGCGACCTGTAGCTCCGAAGTGGTAAGAGTTAAAAATTTGAGATTTTTCAGAGGGAAGGGAAACGTGAAACAGAGTAAAAAAGTTCCAGAGAAGTTCCTAAAATTTCTAACAGTTTTCCATAAAAAAAAATAAAACCGTTTTTTTCTTAGAAACTCTGCATTCGATGTTTGGCGTCAAGTTAAGACGACCCTAGCTTCGGAAATAAACTTGTTAGAAATACAGTTATGCTGAACTCATGTAGAACTTTCATTTGTCTCTTCGAGAACCGGAGCACAAAATTCCGTAGCTCTTACAGATTTCCCGGAAATAATTCCGGAAAAGTCCATCTCGTTCCGATTTTTTTTGGAATTTTCTCAAATTTTCGATTTTGATGTTTCTTATATTTTTATCGAGTAGTGCTATGAAAAGTATGCAAGAAGAAGTGAAGTGTTCTATATACCAAGTTGCTTCGTTCTCTAAGAAATAATTTCTGAAGTTTCGACGTTCTAGAGGTAACTTCTGTTCTGGACCAGCTAGAATTTTTTTTCCAACGCGGTTCGACAGGTCTCGATCTCCTAACAACTGGATCTTACAATAGTTTCTCCGAAATAAAATTCCTTCTTTGGGTTTTTCTATTTGGAAGTTTTGTCATGCCCTCGGGGCAATTTAAATTTTTTGGTGAATTTGGTTTGTTTTATATTTTCCTAGTTTAGACCATCAAAAGTTAAGCAGAAAACTATAAGACGTTATTTCCGTATCTCTTTCAGATTTCCCGGAAATAATTCCCGAAATGTGCGTCTCGAAACATAATACTTCGAATTGGCGTCAAGTTAAGACGGCCCTAGTTTCGGAAGTAAACGTTTTAGAGATAAAATAATTATGAACTCATATAGAACTTTTATTGATGTTTTCGAGAACTGAAGCATGAAATTCCGTAGCTCTTACAGATTTCCCGGAAATAATTCCGGAAAAGTCAATCTCGTTCCGATTTTTTGAAATTTTCTTAAATTTTCGATTTTGATGTCTATTTTATTTTTATCGAGTAGTGCTATGAAAGTTATGCAAGAAGAAGGGAAGTGTTCTTTATACCAAGTTGCTTCGTTCTCTTAGAAATAATTTCCGAAGTTTCGACGTTCTAGAGGTAACTTCGGTTCTGGGCCAGCTAGAATTTTTTTCCAACGCGGTTCGACAGATCTCGATCCCATAAGACTGGAACTTGCAATAGTTTTCCGGATATAAAATTCCTTCTGTAGGTTTTCTATTTAGAAGTGTTGTCATGTCCTCGGAGCAATTTAAAAATTTGAAATTTTTCTGAGAGACGGGAAACGTGAAATGGATTAAAAAGTTCCTCAGAAAGTGTGTAAAAATTCCTAATAGTTTTCCAGATGAAAAATAAAAACCGTTTTTTTATCGCGTAAAATAAAACCATATCAAAGATGCTTCAAGATAACAATCGAAGCCGCATTAGAAAAATGTCCTCTGAAGGACATAATGGAGACTGTTGCTCCGCAACTGTGTCCCATAGGGCACAGTTGCACGTGTTGCTCCGCAACTGTGCCCTAAGGAACAGGGCACAGTTGCTGCAACACTTCCCGTTGCACAGGCAACGGAGGTCTAGTTACACCCTACAAGGAAATTTTCAATTTTCTTCAGATCTTTCTTTATGACATCCTCCCATCCTAACCATGGATTACCTGCTTTCTATTTAGCCTTAGACAGTTGTCTGAAAAGGACAATCTTTGGCAATATGTTATCCTTAATCTGCAGAACATACTATAGCCACCTCTATCTTTCTCTCATAATAGCCAAAGAAAGTAGGATTGAACCACACTTTTTGTACAGTCTACTGTTTGAAATATGGTCAGTCAGCCAGGTACCCAGAATGGACAATTTCTCTGGAAAACATTAAGAATGTTTCATTAAGATTATAAACATTAAGATTATAGCAATCAATGCTATAATCTTGGTTTGCAGACCAAATTTCCACCATCTTTTTTTTTTTTTTTTACTGTAAAAAAAACATCTTGAGCCTTGGGTGTTCTACTTTTTACATCTTCACTGCCAAAACTGTCTTTACTAACAATACTACCAAAGTAAGTGAATCTGTCCACCTGATCAATCTTTTGTTACCCAATGTTGCCTTTTCATCTTTGTCCAATCCTAGCCTTAGTGATTTTGTCTTCTTAACATTAATTTTCAAACCTATTCTATCACCCTGAATTGGCAAAACCTCTAAAAGTTCATTCATTTTGCTCATACCTTCATCTAAGATGCTTGAATCATCAACATAATCTTAGTCCAGGAGAGTTTTCCCTCCCCGTTTATTCCATGGTCTCCAATGGCCTTTCGTGTGCTCCATAAGATGAAGTCCCATCAAAATGATCCATATAAAGGGGGATAGAAAACAACCTGCTTAACTCCTGATTTAATACAAAACCAGCTGATAACGTCATTTCCTACCTTAACTGCAGCAGTATTATTCTCGTACATAGCACTGATTACTTTAATGTATTTATCTTATATACCATACAATAATAAGGCCTTTACTAAAGCTGTTTCAAACAGTTCGTGGTAACAAACTGTAGTAAGGAGTAACCCGGCTCAATAGCAACCAAAACTCTAAAAAATGGAGTTTTGATATCAATAGCTACATCAAAAGAATCGCATTTTAATGCTGAATTTAAATATATAAGTTTAATCAAGTTTAGTCTTACCCATCAAAAGCTACGAGCCTGAGAAAATGTGCCTTATTTTAAAAAATAGGGGGAAACAACCCATAAAAGTCATAGAATCTTAACGAAAATCACACCATCAGATTCAGCGTATCAGAGAACCCTATTGCAGAATTTTCAAGCTTCTGTCTACAAAAATGTGGAATTTCGTATTTTTTACTCAGAAGACAAATGAGGGGTGCGTGTTTATTTGTTTGTTTTGTTTTTTTCCCAGGGGTCATCGTATCGACCAAGTGGTCCTAAAATGTCGCAAGAGGGCTCATTCTAACGGAAATGAAAAGTTCTAGTGCCCTTTTTAAATGATCAAAAAATTGGAGGGCACCTAGGACCCCTCCCATGCTCATTTTTTCTCCAAAATCATTGGATCAAAATTTTGAGATAGCCATTTTGTTCTGCATAGTCAAAAACCATAATAACTATTTCTTTGGGAATGACTTACTCCCCCACAGTCCCTGGGGGAGGGGCTGCAAGTTACAAACTTCGGCCAGTGTTTACATATAATAATGGTTACTGGGAAGTGTACAGTGTTTTCTGGGGATTTTTTTGGGGTTTTGGGGGTGGGGTTGAAGGGAGGGAGCTATGTGGGAGGATCTTTCCTTGGAGAAATATGTCATGGGGGAACAGAAATTCAATGAAAATGGCGCAGGATTTTCTAAAATTACTATAAAAAAAATGAAAAAATAAACATGGAAAAGTTTTTTCAATTGAAAGTAAGGAGTAGCATTGAAACTTAAAACGAACAGAGATTATTACGCATATGAGGGGTTCTAATAATACTTTAGCATAAAGAGCGAGGTATTTAGGAGGAGATAAATACCTTGCTCTTTATGCTATACTATTTTTAGTAATTTCAACTATTTATTCTGCTGCCTTTTGGATTCAGGGGTCATTCTTAAAGAATTGGGACAAAACTTACGATTTAGTGCAAAGAGCGAGGTATTAACAAGGGAACAAACCCCCTCATATACATAATAAAAATTTAAGAATATAAAAGTTTGTTACGTTAGCTAATTCATAATTTACGTATATTTTTACTAATAAAAACATTCGTTAAATATTAAAATTTATAGTTGCCTTTTTATGTAACCGAAAATTTGCAGGGCAACTAGGCTTTCCCCATCCCTTATTTCTCAAAATCGTCTGATCAAAACTAAGAGAAAGCCATTTAGCCAAAAAAGGAATTAATATGCAAATTTCATTTTAATAATTTAAGTGTGGAGAGCCAAAATCAAACATGCATTAATTCAAAAACGTTCAGGAATTACATAAAAAACTAGTTTTTTTTAACTGAAAGTAAGGAGCGACATTAAAACTTAAAACGAACAGAAATTACTCTGTATATGAAATGGGTTGTCCCCTCTGCAATCCCTTGCTCTTTACGCTAAAGTTTGACTCTTTGCCACAATTCTACTTTTTAAAACAATTAAATCTATTTTTCTAATTTAATCTGGTCTGGTCCCAGATACGCCTGCCAAATTTTATTGTCCTAGCTTACCTGGAAGTGCCTAAAGTAGCAAAACCAGGACAGACAGACCAACAGACCCAGACAGACAGACGGACAGAATTTGTGATTGCTATATGTTACTTGGTTAATACCAAGTGCCATAAAAATCCTATTCATAATCTTCAGTAACTTATTTCTAACCTTATAGCTACCATATTTAAGAAACTTGTTTACTACACTATCAGCACATGGAAGCTTATTATTTTTAATCCTTTTAGTAATGTTGCTAATTCTTCCTCACAAAACAAATCTTCCTTCACATCCAAGGTATTACAAACTTTTTCATTTTCCTATTTATCTTTTCCTGCAGCTCTATCTCAGCTTAGCACATTCTCAAAATGTTCTACCCAACTCTCTTTGCCTTACAGCAACTTTGCCCATATCTCTCATGGCCTTAGAACAACTTTCCTTGTGTGTGGAAAGGCCAGATTAAGTTGAAGAGATGTTGTTCATCATGTATATTATTTGAACAGAAAGAAATCACAATAAAAAAACAAGTCAAACCCAAAACAAGCAGAAACTATCACAAAGAGGAGTAGGGCTAACATCCTCCATGCCTTCTAAGACATGAACATAATTTGGACTTTATGTCCAGAGTTACTGACAATCCCCTCTGTATAGGATATTATTCCAATTGAAATAAGAAATTCGAGTCATTTGGCTTCCTTTGAGGCTGTTGTTAAGAGATTCTTCCTTGCAAAAGAATAGTATGATAATGATGCAAAAGTATAGTAATAATGCATGAGTGTCATAAGTAGAATCTTTGTATGTAGTAATATGTAGAGTAGAGATGACTGCCACCTGCTGCCAACAAGCCCCTCGGGGCTTGTTGGCAGCAGGTGCAGCAAAATGTTTTGTATACATGTTTTTGAAATAAATTAATCTAATCTAGACTGGATCAGTGAGGATTTTAGATAATGGTTTGACAGATCTTTGGACAACATTCCAGGGATCCAATGATAGATTACTCTATATATTCAGGGTGTAATTGCAGAGAGATTGATGCAACATTTCTGACTCTCTTTACACACAGGGATTTATCCTTCTTAATGACCAAATTGTGTCTCCAAAGTTTGTTTTTCATGGATATTATATCCAGGACAGTTTTGGCAGGCTCTTATGTTCTTTTAAACCCTCTTTAACAATCCATCATATCTACATCTAGAGAAGTCATGAAACGATTTTGACTTAGAATTTAATAGCATAGTCCCACTAACACAGAAAGGCACAGTGTACTACCACACAATATGATTTCTTTAAATTTTAAGGGGCAAAAATTCAAGACAAACTAGTGTTCTTATTTATAAAAAAGGCTAAAATAGACAGGTTTGATCATATCTGGAACCAAGTATACTCAGTAACATGTTGATGAAGAAAACTATCATCCAGTGCTTGAACTGAACTTGGGAAAAAAAATTAATATCAGAATATATTTTACTATGTGATAACCAACCAATACCAAGAGCATTTAAGTCACAAACAATCCCAATTTTGATGATAGTGAGTAAAGGTAAGTAAGTTAAAATAGTAGGTTCTCATATTTTAAAGCACTATCAACACTCCTTGAAAGGGCTATGATACATAATTACAAAACAAAGGTTTTGGGAAAAAACTTGAATGTCTTAACTCTAAATTGACTACTTCATGTCCTTAATCATTGAACT
Source organism: Artemia franciscana (assembly GCF_032884065.1). Lineage (NCBI taxonomy): Eukaryota > Metazoa > Arthropoda > Branchiopoda > Anostraca > Artemiidae > Artemia > Artemia franciscana. The sequence goes on from NC_088881.1 coordinate 26,980,448, forward strand.
CAAAATCAACTGCTTTATATTTAAAACCCAAAGAAGAAGAAACATAGACTCTTTGTATTTGCATTTGATAATAGCCACTTAATTGCTGTAAATGAACAGAAGGATCACTACAGTTCTTAGGCAGAAACACAGTCACAGCAATCACACAGGGTTTTCAGCTTTGAACAAAAACAACAAACTCATGCCACTTTGATGATAAACTAGCTACATTTGTATGGATGACAATAAATTGCTCACACCTCTGAAATGAATTGGGGATGAAAATGAATAAACATGATTATGAATTCCAAGGTGTAAGGAAAAGGTATAGATAGTAGCTTGATAAGTATGTCCCAACAAAAGAGTCTGCAGCCTCCCTGAATTAGTAGGTAATGCAGATGCAGAAGATATTGCTGCTTGCCAAGACTATGTAAGTGGTAAAGCCTATAGAGATTTTAGCATAAACATGTCTAATGTAAGCTCTACATTTGCAACAGATCATGATGAGTCATTTGTCAGTGCCCTATCAAGTGTTTGTAGAAGAAAACCTTCAAATAATTCTTCTTTCCAGTTTTGTCAGTCAGAACTAAGTGACATTAATGATGTCTATACTGACCAAAAAGATGGACTATTAGTGTTTTACAGTAATGTAGGTTGTATCACCACCAAAACATATACAATATAGGCTGTAATATCAACTACACTTGAAGTGAGTGAGTTTTTTATACACACAAACACAAAAGAAACTGTGATGCATTACCTTAAATTGTACTTGCTAGCAATATAGACAAATCCAGTGTATAATAGATGTTGGTGATGGGGCTGTGGGACATCTGCTGCATCCCATTGAGTGGGCCGTGGTTTTATTACCCAGTCCTTGTTGAGATTTGATTTTAAGCTATTGATTGTTGTAGATCCCACTGTCATCTTGCTTAGACAATTCCACAGACTTGTTATTTGATTGTCAAAGAAATAGTCTTTGTCATCAAACTGGAGCAACTTATAGGTCATTATCATGTTGCCTCAGCATTGAAAGTCAGAGTATGTAGCTTCAGGCTCTGCAGTCAACATCCATACTCTTTATCTTTGAGATCTTTAATGCATTTAGTTGCCTGTCTTTAAGCAGATTCAAGAGCTATCTGGTCTGTTTTATTAATTTGTGTAGTAATTCACATTCCATAATTCAATCTAGGTATCACCAGGCTTTTATAGAGTCCAGTCACTATTACTGGGGATCTACCAGTGATTGTGTGCTTGATGATACTAAGAGTTTTGTTAGCCCTGCATGGGTGTGGCATTGACTTACTGGGGCAAAGATCCCTGGTTTACAATGGTTCCAAACCTTGTGAATCCTGAAGGAAGAGGAACTGTCCTGTACATCACAACAACCCTGAAGGTAGGAACTTTCAAACTTGATCTTCAGTATAGACCATGGGCACAGCAGGTGTGGATAAAGATTGAGCAAAAGGACCACCCTTTAATTATAGAGTGTATTTAAGCCCCCCCCCCCCCCCCCCTGTCAGAAAAGTTCCCACACAGCAATTACAATGTCTAAAAGTTCAGTGATGAGTCATCCTCCCATTACAATTTAATTGTTGGAGACTTTGACCTGCCCCAAATCTCACAAATTAATGGCTATGATGCTTTGGGTAACAATGATGACCAGAATGACCCACTCTTTGAGTGCCTCCAACAGTATTCATTATATCAGGCTATTAATTTCCCAAATAGGTACCAAGGGGGGCCGGAGCCCAACTCTCCAGGATCTCCCATTTGTTAAAAATAAGGAAGCAAAGATGTTAAGGATAAGATTGGTCCTTTGTTAAGGGGGCAGTTTCCCCCCCCCCACAATAGCTTAAAGAAAAAATTATACAGCCCATGCCCCTTGACTATCTGGATATGAACCCCCTCTTGCCCCCCCCAATAAAAATGCTGGAGATTTGCCTCTGCCTCTGTTGAAATGAAAAATATAGAGTAGGTTTGGCTTGATTTGAAAAGGGTGCTTGTGCAGACAGCTGCAAAATGTATAACAATCAATTGGAAACAAAGCCTTAGAACCCTCCCTCATATCACAAAAGAAATCCAGCCAGTAATTGAAAAGAAACAAGAGAAAGTACAAGGATGTTCCAACATAGGTAAACTATGACAATTTTAAACTAATGGAAAACAAAGTCTGGTACTTTATAAAAGAACTTACAGACTAGTATGAGGAGTGATTAAAATCTGCATCAAAAACCATCCAAAGAAGTTTTGGAAATATACCTCTATTTAAAACTTCAGTACACATTCAGTAACAGAACTCTCAGTTAATAAGGATACTATAGCTAATCCTGGAGACATAGCTGATGTCCTGAATGAACAGTTCAAGTCAGTTTTCACACCTCTAGATAATGCCCCTTGCCATAAATACTTCAGTAAAATATTGAGAAGCCTATACAATTTATCAACATGTTATGGATTATATTATAGATATAGAACAATTATATTATATTATAGTTTATAGATTATATTATAGTTATAGATATAGAACAATGGTTCAAAAGATTGAATCCAAAAAAGAAATCTGTTCCTAAAGTCTCTAGACATCAAACAAGTTCCTCAACATTGGTAAAATGTAAACAGTACACCTGTCCAAGTTAGTAAAATTCCGTCAGAGCAAGTAAAATTCTTGCAGGAATTGTGAATACCACAATTCAAGAACATTTTTTTGATAACCAACTGCTCACAGACAGCCAACATAGCTTCTGGTCTGGGCAATCAGTTGAGATAAATCTTATTGATGCTTATGACTATATCATTGAGTTGCTAGATGATGATACTCTAGTTGACATGATTCTTTTTTATTTTGTCAAAGCATTTTGTAAAATCTGTCATCACTGACTGAAGAAAAGACTAACAGCTATTGGCATCCATCTGGAGGTGGTAGAATGGGTGATGAAGTTTCTTACAAGAATAAAGCAGAGAGTTATGGTATTTGGTGAAAATGGACAAGAATTATTCTTGGAAGTTGACAGTGTTGTCCCTCAGGGAATAAACTTATGTCCAACATTGATTAATGTTTTTATTGATGATGATCTAGAAGCTACAAAAAATAAGAAAAGTCTTTATGTTGAGGATTAAAAGCTTATAGGCTCTGCAGAAGAATCAGCTACAAGAGCTTGAATACAGGAAGACCCATATTTTGCTTTCACTATGGGCCTGTACATGGAAGCTTGAATTTAAAATTCAGAAGTGAAAATCAATACACTTTGGGAGAAAAAAATGTAAAGTGGCAGTACTTGTAAAGTTAGCTTAGCCTAAGCTAAGAAAATTTCAGTAAGGAATACAGGGCTAAAACATACTATGGGAAGGTATCAGCTACTATGTTAACACTCTTCTGATTCCTCAGTCTTAGAAATTTGCCTGTTTGACAAGTCTAGGCCTATACCTAGAAGTTTAGAAAAAAAACATTATACCTTAGTTTTCAGTCTCTTCTTCTCTGGTTTTAGTTTTGGAAATACAGTTCCTGTTATTTGAGTTGAATTTTAAGCCATATCAGTGGGTCTTTCCAAAATTTAGGAAATATATTTGCAGATCTTTGAAACTTCATGAATTGGGAATGAGTTAGGCCTAGATTGTGAAGCTGAACTTTTCTTGAGCTTTATTTTAGGCTATGCAGAAGATCTATTGAGGATGGTTTCAGTATCATAACACATTTTTTAAAGGTCATTTAAGGCCAGTGCTCTCTAGAGGTAGAAGAGGTAGGAAGCCTAATTCAAAATAGGCTACTTTCCCTCAGCATGTTTTAGTCTGTAGTTCTAGGCCTACCCAGAGAGTTTCATTTTTCCTACCCTAATGTAAGATAGCACAAAGTAGCTTGTCTAGGATTTTACTTTATTTTTTAACACTTCCTTAGGCCTATTCAAGAAACTACCCAGCTTAAAATGCTTTTCCTTAGGCCTCAAAGTAACTTTAATCTAACTAATAGGCCTATGGTATAGCCTAATAACTAAGTGTTTCTTGAATTCAACAAAAATGTGAAATGAGGAATATTGTGCTACTCCTGTTATATTAATAGGTTAGACTAGATGTAGGCTATTTTATTTAGCCTAGTTAAGTAGAGAAAACAGTTGCCAAAATTAGTGAAGGAGACATTTCACGAAAAAAAACCAGCCTATGATGAGGAAAGATAAGAATCTTAGGTTGGTTAAATTGGCATATTTCTTTTATTCAGGAAACTTAAACAGCACTTACTATATTTGTATTTTTGACCGGGACGAAAAATTTTCTCTTTCCCGCCATTTTCAAATTTAAAATATGGCGGGCTTCGCCATCCAATATAAAATTCTACCATAAATGTTGAAATCCCTATCTAGTCAGAGAATTTCATGGACGCATCATGGTTGCAGCCATAAATACAACTCATGTGATAAAGATATCCAACTGTTCAATTTCTCACGGATGATAAAATTGGAGCTTCCTGATGTCGATGTTCATCTTCCTACCGAACTTCCACTCTTAAAACACCTTATTCAGGACATTTGATCCTGACAAAGGAAATTCAGTAGAACTAAAAATAATTATCTTATGACTACTCATTAAAAATTTTTTACCCTTTGATCATCTAATATATGTTTAGGATAAAATTTTTTTCTCATTTAATTCTGTGTTTTTCTATTGCCTTTGTGGGGATCCTTAGGGCAAAGCCCATCATAATAATCATGTAAATTTGGATCGAACGCAACCCTGCTTAGCTTTTGATTTAAGACGGAACTAGCTACTAACCTAATTTCCAACCTTAACCGCAGCAATTTTATTCTCATAAAATTATGAAATTTGATTCTACCATATCATGGCACCGCAATACCGCTGCTTAAGTAAAGAAAAATCTTGGCACAATGTATTATTTATTTTTTTGTGGTTTTAGACCAGGACACTTCGGAGAGAAGGAGGTGCCGCAGAAACTTTGAACAGGGCTTATTCGATTGAAAGCTCCCACGCCAAACATTTCCCCAAACACATCCAATCCAAATGTTAAGATAACCAATTTGTTCAACGTAGTTGAAAGATTTGGAAATTTTGTCTTTGAGGATGACAGTTCCTCTACAGCCCTCAGGGTAAGGGTTGTAATTCATGACCTGGGGGCATATAAAGTTTATATAGAAGAGATGATCGTATAGACTTCGTAGGGAACTCATTGGATTGGTAATCAGAAGTTTTAGTGCCATTTTTGAGATTCAGAGTGATTGGACGGCGGCTACAAACACACACATGCCTCTTAATGTCTCATAATGTATCCAATTGAAATTCTAAGATAATATTTTATTCAAAATAGTCCAAGGACTATACAACAAGGCTTTTGGCGTTGAAGCAAACTGTCAGATCCTGGGGGCAAGGGTTATAAGTTATGCCCCGGGGGCACTTAAAGTTTCTATAACAGGTATGGTTGTATAAACTTTAGAAGAGTTTCCTTTGGCTGAAAACTGGAAGTTATAGTTCCCTTTAAGAATAAAAGTGATGGAGGGTAAGTAGCCTCCCTCCCCCGACTATCCTTCTTTTCACCAAACGCATCCCATTGAAATTGTGAGATAGCCAATTTGTTCAAAAATGGTCCAGAGAACATATTACAATGGCTCTAGGGTTAATACAACCCCCCAGAGCCGCGGAGCAAGGGATGTAAGCAATGGCCTGGGGGTAATTAAGGTTTTTATGGAATAGCTGTTTGGATAAACTTTATTTGAGGGTCATTTGATTTGAAATCAGAAGTTTTAGTACCCTCTTTAAGAGTCAAAAGTGATTTGAGAACCACCAGCCCCCTTCTCCACCCCCATTATTTCTCCCAACACATCCAATTAAAATTTTGAGATACAAATTGTGTTCAATGTGATTGAAAAGTCCAGAAATTATGTCTTTGAGGATGACAACCACCCAACAGCCCTCAGCGCAAGGGTTGTAAGCTATGCCCCAGGAGCATTTAAGGTTTTCACTGAAAGGATGGTTATATAAACTTAAAATGTGGCTCATTCGTTTGAAAATTATGTGTTCTAGTTTCGCTTTAAGAGTCAAAAGGGATGGAGGTCAACTAGTCCCTCCCCTAACTACCCTTCTTTCATGAAATGCATCTGATTGAAATTGTGAGATATCTATTCTAAAACTGAATAGTCCAAAGAACATATAACAATGCTTCCAGTGTTGACACAACCCACCAGAGCCCAGGGGCATTGACTTTAAGTTATGCCCTGAATGCAAGGTTTTTTTTTAGAATTGGTTGTCGTATAAACTTCAGATGGGTGTCATTTGATTTTAAATCGGAAGTTCTAGCGCTTTTTTCAAAAGTCAAAAGTGATTTGAACCTATAACAATGCCTCCAGGGTAGACACAACCCCCAAAGTCCAGGGGCAAGGACTTTAAGTTATGACCAGGGGACATATGAGGTTTTTATGGAATGTCTTTCGTATGAACTTCAAATGGCGCTCATTTGAAATGAAATTGGAGGTTATAGTGCCCTTTTTAAGAGTCAAATGTGATTTGAGAGCAGCCACCCCACACCCATCATTTCCCAAAAACAAACATCCAATTTTTAGACATCTATTTTTTCAGCATTGTTTGAAGTTTCAGTAATTATGCGTTTGGGTATGTCAACCCCTCCGCCCCTAGGCCTCAGGGCAAGGGCTGTAAGGTAGGTATATTTGTTCATTGTTGTCATCTAGTATATGTTCTTGAGAAAAGGTATGCATGTTTGACAAGTACTTTCCCAAAATAGAAAGGATATTAAAGTGAGTCTTTCAAGGAATATTTAAACTAAAACAAAGCATGTTATGTATATGGATTGTCAAAAGCGCATAACTTAGGAATGTCTAAGTAAATTAATTTCGAACTTTCGGGAAATGATAAGGGAGATGATCAATTGACCAAAAAGACAATATTTGCACGCTACTACTATTACAACTACCGCTGCTTCTATTGCTACCACTACTATCACTGGAGCTACTACTTCTATAGCGGGTACTACTGAGGCTGAGGATATGGAAATAAACATCTGAGGAAACGTTGAGGGGAAACGTTAAACTAAGTCAAAGCATATTATGTGCACACAGATTGACAATACGGACGCATCACCAATATTTTTGGAACGATTTATCGTGCCAAATGGAAACTTCAGGGGTATCATGAGTGGGATATTCAGTTGACCAAAAGGTAAAATGAGCCAGCTAATACTGCTATTAATACTGTTGCTACTACTTATAATTATATACCATTACTGCTACTAATGTTCCTACTACTACAACTACTACTATGATACTAGTGCAATTGACGCTAAGCATGTGAAATTGAAAATTTGACAGAATACTGAGAGGGAGTTCGAACTGAATCAAAACACACTATGCGCATGCGGATTATCAAAAGGGTATATCTCAAGAATGGATTTGGGTAATTAAGTTGGAACTTTCAAAGAATGCTTAAAGGGGAAGAAAAATTAACAAAAAGGTATGATATACATGCCACTACCAACACTACTACCACTGCTACTTGTAATAATACTACTACTTCTGCTAAACTATTCCAAGTACTACTTCAATTGCAACAGCCCTAGAGTATGAAGATGAAAAGGGCGACAAGAGGGGGGGGGGGTGGGGTTAAAAGTGCAAATCAGCAATGTTTTGTAACGTCTTACTGTGCCAAGATGAAACTTCCTGGGCATTATGAAAGGGATGTTCAACTGATCAAAAGGCAAGATGTAAATGCCACTACCGCTATTAATGCTGCTGCTACTACTGTTACTGCTACTACTACTACTAATGCTGTACCAACACTGCAACTACTTCTCCTTCTACCACCGCAACTACTGTGATGCTAGTACTACTAAGGCTAAGTATATGAAAGTAAAATTTGAGAGAATAATGATGGCACATTCGAAATAACAAAGGACACTATGTGTAATTAGACTGTCAAAAGAGCATATCTTAAGAATTAAGTTGATTAAGTTGATTAAGTTGAAACATCGGGTGTTGAAGGGGATATTGAAAAAAAAAAGCAAAAAAAAAAAAACAAGATGATATATGCATACTGCTACTAATACTACTTCTGCCACGACAACTATTGCTACTACACAAGCTAAGGGCATTAAGGTGAAGTTTTTAAGGAATATTTTGGCAGAATTTGTACTAAATCAAAACCAACTATGATCATGTAAATTGTCAAAAGGGTGACATAGTAATATCACAATAAAGGCTTTTATTGGGATTGTTTTATTGTTATCGCTTTTATTGTTATTGTTTTATTGTGAAAGTTATACCTTTCAGGGTAAGTTGTGACAGATTATGAAATAGCCAGAAGACAATATGTATACTTTTAACACTACTTCTTCGGTTACTGTAACTAATTTAAATAAGGGTGATAAGTTGAAAAGTCTATAGAACGTATAGAGTGAGTTTCAATTAAACAAAAGAACTATGTACATGCCTGTATTAAGAGGGCATGTAAAAAATATCATAGGCAGCGCTGCTCTGTTATAACTCGTAATATCATTGCCATTTTAAAGGGGCTAATTTGATTGGGAATTAAAAGTTCTAGAGCCCTTTTTAAGAGTAACAAATGATTGGAGAGCATCAGTTTCCAAAAATTAATTAAAAAAATTTTTCTGCAAAATAAGTTTTCAAGGAAAAGTAAAGAACCCCATTAAACCAAAAATGAGCAAAATTAGAATCAAATAATCTATCAAAAGAATCGATAAATAGATGAAACCCAAAACGAACAGAAATTACAATAAATAAGCGAGTCAAACTCAAAATGAGCAGAAGTTAGCAGGATTGGGGCTCACAGCCCCTGTGCCTGCACAAGGTCACAACATAAAATGCCCTTCATTTTGCGGCAGTTTTACGCTTGGTAGATTTTTTATTCCATTTTTTCTCGCGGAAAAAGTTTTAATTAATTCCATACAAGTATATTCCCTTAAGTTATAAACTGAATCAAACGCTTGTTCATAATCTATAAAACTGAGAACTACAGGCGTTCGATGACAAAAACTTCCCAATCATTAATCAAAGAGAGAAAATTTGGCCGACGCATACAACTTGGAATCACCTTTCTTTGGAATCTCTTTCTAGGCGAAAAAGGGGAAGTACCAAATCATTTTAGGAAAACCTTAATTAAACCACTGTGTAAGAAAGGTTACAGGAGTGAGTGTCGTAATTATAGAGGCATTAGTCTGGTCTCTGTAGGTAGCAAATTACTCAGTAATTGATACTTTTTAGGCTGGGAGATGCAGTAGACAAAGTTTTAAGGGAAGAACAGTGCGGTTTGGAAACGGTAGAGGAGATGTCGACCAAGTTTTCCCTCTTAAGTTAATAATTGAGAAGTCCCTTCGTTGTCAAACACCTTTGGTCCTCAGTTTTATAGATTACGAGCAAGCTTTCGATTCTGTTGATAGAAGAGCGTTAGAAAAGGTCTTATATCCTTATATGGTATACCAGAAAAATACATTAAAGTGATTTGTGCTATGTACGAGAATAATATTGCTGCGGTTAGGGTAGGAAAGGAGGTTAGCAACTGGTTTTGTATTAAATCAGGAGTTAAGCAGGGTTGTGTTATATCCCCCTTTATATCATGAAAAGAGAAATCACTAATGCAACAGCACAAATACACACACACACACAAAAAAAAAAAAAAAAAAAAAAAAAAAAAAAAAAAAGATAGAAGGAGAAAAGGAAGACTGTTTCCCTAAATTAGTGATTAATATAGACCAGCACTTGAATAAGGCCTTAACCCTACTCATCCATACAATCACATAGGTCAAACAGCATAGCCATACACAATCAACCATAAAGAATAATCCATGGACAGGCAGTCATGTCGTCAATAAGTATAAGTCGTCATTTACCAAACAACAGAAACAATAAAGACAAATAATTCAGAGGCAACAACCCAACACAAGGGCTCATCAGGAGAATACACTTGTCTATAGGGTTTCCCCACATTAAATTCTCTACCCAGCCAAGTGTTGTGGCTACCACAGAATATCCATGGCATCCCCGTGTCAGGTATCACCCCCAAAATACATGCCTATGAAAAAAAAACAAAAAAAACAGCAAATGTAAAACAACCAAGTAACACCAAAACAAGCTTATCCTGTTAATTTCCCTCTTTTTAGCAACAATACTACTACTACTACTACTAATGACTCACTGCAGCACCAAGCCGCCTGAGGCCAACACAGCTACGCACGCTCCTCCTCCAACCTAATCTATTTAAAGCCTCCCTCTTTACACCCTCCCAGGAAGTTCCCATTTCCTTTAAATCCTTATTTATGACATCCTCCCAACCCAGACAAGGACGACCTGCTTTCCGTGTAGCCCCAGACGGTTGGCCAAAAAGGACAATCTTCGGTAATCTGTCATCCTTCATCCGTAGAACGTGGCCTAGCCATCTCAACCTTTCTTTCATTATAGCCCCAGAAAGCGGGATTGAACCACACTTTTCGTACAACCTACTGTTTGAAATACGGTCAGTCAGCCGGGTACCCAGAACAATCCGTAGGCAATTTCTCTGGAAAACATCTAGTAAATTTTCATCTGCTTTTCGGAGTGTCCATGCTTCAGAGCCATATTTGACCACTGTCATCACTGTAGCTTCCAATATTCTAATCTTGGTTTGTAGGCTTATCTTTCTATTCTTCCAAACTTTTTTTTAACTGTGAAAAAACACCCTGAGCTTTAGCTATTCTACTTTTAACATCTTCACTGCTCCCACCATCTTTACTAATAATACTACCAAGGTAACTGAAGCTCCCAACCTGATCAATCTTTTCGTTACCTAAGGTCACCTGTTCATCTTCACTTATTCCTAACCTTAGTGACTTAGTCTTCTTAACATTAATTTTCAAGCCTATTTTAGCACCCTGAACTCGTAAAACCTCTAAAAATTCATTCATTTTGCTCACACTTTCATCTAATATGCTTAAATCATCAGCATAATCTAAGTCCAGGAGCGTTCTTCCTCCCCATTTGATTCCATGGTCTCCAATTGCCTTTCCTGTGCTCCTTAAGACGAAGTCCATCAAAATGATCCATATAAAGGGGGATAGAACACAACCCTGCTTAACTCCTGATTTAATACAAAACCAGTTGCTAACCTCATTTCCTACCTTAACCGCAGCAGTATTATTCTCGTACATAGCGCAAATCACTTTAATGTATTTTTCTGGTATACCATATAACGATAAGACCTTTGTTAACGCTGTTCTATCAACAGAATCGAAAGCTTGCTCATAATCGATAAAACTAAGGACCAAAGGTGTTTGACAACGAAGGGACTTCTCAATTATTAACCTAAGAGTGAAAACATGGTCGACACATCTTCTACCTTTTCTAAAACCGCATTGTTCTTCCCTTAAAACTTTGTCTACAGCATGTCTCAGTCTAAAAAGTATCATATTACTCAGTAATTTGCTACCTACAGAGACCAGACTAATGCCTCGATAATTCCGACATTCACTCTTGTCACCTTTCTTATACAGTGGTTTAATTAAGGTTTTCCTAAAATCATTGGGTACTTCCCCTTTTTCAAAAATCATGTTCATAATCTTCAGTAGCTTATTCCTAACCTCAGAGCCACCATATTTAAGGAACTCATTAATCATACTATCAGCACCTGGGGCCTTATTATTTTTTAATCCTTCTAGTACTGTCGCTAATTCTTCCTCACTAAACAAATCTTCCTTCACATCCAAGGTATCACAAACTTTTTCATTTTCATCTATATCTTTTCCTGCAACTGTATCTCGGTTTAGCACATTCTCAAAATGTTCCACCCATCTTTCTTTAACTTTTTCCTTATCACTAATTGTGGCCCCATTTCTATCTTTAACTGGGACTAGTCCGGATCGGCTACTCCCTTTCAATTTATTAACATGCCAGTATAATATTTTACTATTATGCCGTCTAGCCGCATCTTCCAGATCCTCAGCAATTTTATCCATCGCCTCCATTTCACATCTCCTTAGTTCATATTTTAGTTCATATTAGCAACAATAGGTAAACTAAATATGATAAATTTTACCAAATAACAAATATTAACACATTGCAAAAAACCTGAATGAACTAAACAATTATAGAATTAGAATAAACAATTAGAATAAACAATAGAATTATAATATGGATCATTTTGATTGGCTTCTTCTTAAGAAGCACAGGAAAGGTAATTGGAGACCACGGAATCAAATGGGGAGGAAAAACGCTCCTTGACTTAGATTATGCTGATGATTTAAGCATATTAGATGAAAGTGTGAGCAAAATGAATGAATTTTTAGAGGTTTTGCGAGTTCAGGGTTCTAGAATAGGCTTGAAAATTAATGTTAAGAACACGAAGTCACTAAGGCTAGGTGACGTTGGATAACGAAAAAATTGATCAGTTGGCGGCTTCACTTACCTTGGTAGTATTGTTAGTAAAGACAGTGGGAGCATTGAAGATGTTAAAAGTAGAATAGATAAGGCTCAGGGAGTTTTTTCACAGTTAAAATATTTGTAAGAATAGGAAGATAAGTCTGCAAACCAACGAAAATGTACTAGATGTTTTCCAGAGAAATTGCCTACGGATTGTTCTGGGTACCCGGCTGACTGACCGTGTTCCAAACAGTAGGCTGTACGAAAAACGTGGTTTACTCCCGCTTTCTAGGGCTATAATGAAAGAAAGGTTGAGATGGCTAGGCCTGGCTCTGCAGGTGAAGGATGACAGATTGCCGAAGATTGTCTTTTTTGGCCAACTGTCTGGGGCTACACGGAAAGCAGGTCGTCCTCGTATGAGTTGGGAGGATGTCATAAATAAGGATTTAAAGGAAATAGGAACCTCCTTGGAGGGTGTAAAGAGGAAGGCATTGAATAGATTAGACTGGAGGAGGAGTGTTCGTAGCTGTGTTGGCCTCAGGCGGCTTGGTACTGCAGAGATTTATTAGTAGTGATAGTAGTAGTTTAGTGCTAGGTGATCCAGAAATTCCTGATTTCCTATCTTGAGTGACTACGATCCTGTTTTTACTCCAACATTCATATTTTAGTCTTGAACCTCCTTCAAGCATATCCAGTTTATCCTTTCGAAAACCAGGATAACTCAAATTAACAGGAACATTTTTCACAATGACTCATGTACGTAGGTTTATTATCAACAAAAAAGGGAGGAGTTCAGGAAGGGAGTGGGGAAAATGACCAGTTTTGAAACTTTTCTGACAATGGGTGCAATTCATTAAAATAAGTGTTGAACTTGCCACTAAGCATGGGATAAGCCAAATCAGGGATTATCAGGAAAATATTTACGTTCCGTATCGCGAACTCTGGTACAATTGTGTCTTCAGCGTCACAGCTTTCAAACCCTGCGATAATGTCGAAAATGCCATTTTGTAGGGCGTTGTTGTCAACTCGCCAGCGTGTTTCTTCCCTCAGAAATTTGATTTCAGGAGGACAAGCTTTCTCGCATCAAGCACATCGGTAGCTAGAAAAAAAAAAAATCCAAAGCATGGTTTTTACTTGGATCATGAACGACCCCTTATTCGAAATATTCTTTTACGAACTTCAACACTGGATTATAAACAAGAGCCAAGAGCTCATATTGCATGAGCTCTAGCAAAATTCTAAGAATCAATAGATTGATTTAAAAGGAAAGTCAGAGCCTTAATGCCAGTCGGGATTTAAAATAAAAGCTCAGAGTCATGAGGTCCTTCTAAACATCAAAATTCATTAAGACCCTATCACCCAGTCGTAAGTTATAAATATCTCATCTTTTTCCAATTTTTCCTCTCCCTTCAGCACCCAGATTGTCGAATCGGGGAAAACGACTTTATCAATTCAATTTGTGCATCTCCTTGACACGCCTACCAATCTTCATCGTCCTAGCACGTCCAGAAGCACCAAACTTGCCAAATCACTCAACCCCACCCCCTAACTCCCCCAAAGAGAGTATATCCAGTACGGTTACGTCAATAACCTATCTACGACATTTGCTTATTCTACCCACCAAGTTTCGTCCCAATTTCTCCACTCTAAGAGTTTTCTAAGATTTCCAGTTTCCCCTCCAATTCCCCTCAATGCCAACAGATCTGGTCGAGGTTTGAAATAAGAGCTCTGAGACATGAGTTCCTTTTAATATCAAATTTCATTAAGATCCAGTCACCCGTTCTTAAGCGAAAAATACCTCAATTTTTCAAATTTTTCCAAATTAATACCCCCAACTCCCCCCAAAGAGAACGGATCCGTTCCAATTATGTCAATCACAGGTCTATAGCTTGTGCCAATTCTTCCCATCAAGCTTCATCCTGATCTCTCCACTCTAAGCGTTTTCCGAGATTTCCGGTTTCCAATATTTCTGTTTCCCCCCTCCAACCCCCTATGTCCCCGGATCAGATTCCAATCGAAAATAAAGCTCTGAGATACGATATCCTTCAAACATCAAATTTCATTAAGATTCGATCACTCCTTCGTAAGTTAAAATTACTTATTTTTTCTAATTTTTACGATTTAATCGTCCCCCCACTTCCCCCCAAATGGCAGAATCGGGAAAACGACCATTTTTAATTTAATGTGGTCTGGTTCCTGATACGACTGCCAAATTTCATCGTCCTAGCTTACCTGGAAGTGCCTAAAGTAGCAAAACCGGGACAGACAGACCGACCGACAGAATTTGCGATCGTTATATGTCACTTGGTTGATACCAAGTGCCATAAATACATCATCTTTCATCCAAAATTCCAAGATCTACCATTATCACTTACAGTAGTATAGCCCATAAACCATCATTCCACATTTCAATTATGAACCAATTCGCTTAAATTATGCAAGACCGTAAATCATAGGTCTTAGGAGTCCTGCGGTGGCGCACTGAGATCGACCTTAGCTTGGTAATACCGGACCCAGAAATCGAACCCACCTGTAACACCACCCTACAGGGCCGACACAGTGACCTTAGTAGTCATGAGGTGTCGTCAATCTGACTACTTACTTGTAAGCCGTAGGAGTGCCAATATTTGTTTATCTTTCAGTCCAATTCAATAACATAAATAGGTCTAGTCACTTTCTGTAGTTTAAATTCAGTCAACTTTTAATCTGCAATTTTCATCATATATATTATTCACTTTAGATATTTGGTTATTGACTACTGAAAAATAACTGAATTTTTGAACTCACTTATTTAAAAAATTAAAAAAAACATATTTTATAAGAATTTTTCGTAAATGCTCCTGCGTAAATTAAAATATAATAGCATTACAGCCATAACAATCTGCCCTTTAGTATGCTTGAACAAAAGGAAGGAAAAAACACTGGTATTTAGAGGCTATTTGAGGCTCCAGCTCAGATATTTAAAATTTCCAACATAGCAACATCTTACGAATAATAACAGTCAGGTCGGAGCATTACGAGTGCAGTAAATATACAAAAATACAAAAAGCTCGATTTAGCGTCAAATAATGGCACTGTGTATCAAAAGAGACAGTATTCTTTGTTCTACCACAGAGAGCCATTGAAGAAAATCGACTACACTAAGAATGTAACAGCTTGTTGGTGATATAACAATTTTCATAAATGCTTGTGGCACACATTTTTTTTTCAGAAAAAGAAAACTACCAAATCAATATCGATAAACGTCAATGTCACACGTCAAAATGTCAAACGTCAATGTCAACGACCGATCATGTACTCGCTGATTTCTTATTTTGGACTTCTATATTGCATTATTTATTTTTACTCATGACCCTGTGCATCTGTGCATCAAACGAGAAAGTAAGCTTTGTTATATCATGGAGTATAACAATTTTCATAAATGCTTGTGGCGCACATTTTTTTTCAGAAAAAGAAAACTACCAAATCAATGTCGATAAACGTCAATGTCACACGTCAAAATGTCAAACGTCAATGTCAACGACCGACCATGTACTCGCTGATTTCTTATTTTGGACTTCTATATTGCATTATTTATTTTTACTCATGACCCTGTGCATCTGTGCATCAAAAGAGAAAGTAAGCTTTGTTATATCATGGAGAGCCACCGAAGAAAATCGACTACACTAAGAATGTAACAGCTTGTTGGTGATATAACAATTTTCATAAATGCTTGTGGCACACATTTTTTTTTGTCAGAAAAAGAAAACAACCAAATCAATGTCAATAAACGTCAATGTCACACGTCAAAATGTCAAACGTCAATGTCAATGACCGACCATGTACTCGCTGATTTCTTATTTTGGACTTCTATATTGCATTATTTATTTTTACTCATGACCCTGTGCATCTGTGCATCAAAAGAGACAGTAAGCTTTGTTATATCACGGAGAGCCACTGAAGAGAAAGTAAGCTTTGTTATATCACGGAGAGCCACTGAAGAAAATCGACTCCACTAAGAATGTAACAGCTTGTTGGTGATATAACAATTTTCATAAATGCTTGTGGCACACATTTTTTTTTGTCAGAAAAAGAAAACAACCAAATCAATGTCAATAAACGTCAATGTCACACGTCAAAATGTCAAACGTCAATGTCAATGACCGACCATGTACTCGCTGATTTCTTATTTTGGACTTCTATATTGCATTATTTATTTTTACTCATGACCCTGTGCATCTGTGCATCAAAAGAGACAGTAAGCTTTGTTATATCACGGAGAGCCACTGAAGAGAAAGTAAGCTTTGTTATATCACGGAGAGCCACTGAAGAAAATCGACTCCACTAAGAATGTAACAGCTTGTTGGTGATATAACAATTTTCATAAATGCTTGTGGCACACATTTTTTTTTCAGAAAAAGAAAACTACCAAATCAATTTCGATAAACGTCAATGTCACACGTCAAAATGTCAAACGTCAATGTCAACGACCGACGATGTACTCGCTGATTTCTTATTTTGGACTTCTATATTGCATTATTTATTTTTACTCATGACCCTGTGCATCTGTGCATCAAAAGAGAAAGTAAGCTTTGTTATATCACGGAGAGCCACTGAAGAAAATCGACTACACTAAGAATGTAACAGCTTGTTGGTGATATAACAATTTTCATAAATGCTTGTGGCACACATTTTTTTTTGTCAGAAAAAGAAAACTACCAAATCAATGTCGATAAACGTCAATGTCACACGTCAAAATGTCAAACGTCAATGTCAACGACCGACGATGTACTCGCTGATTTCTTATTTTGGACTTCTATATTGCATTATTTATTTTTACTCATGACCCTGTGCATCTGTGCATCCAAAGAGAAAGTAAGCTTTGTTATATCATGGAGAGCCACCGAAGAAAATCGACTACACTAAGAATGTAACAGCTTGTTGGTTATATAACAATTTTCATAAATGCTTGTGGCACACATTTTTTTTTGTCAGAAAAAGAAAACAACCAAATCAATGTCAATAAACGTCAATGTCACACGTCAAAATGTCAAACGTCAATGTCAACGACCGACCATGTACTCGCTGATTTCTTATTTTGGACTTCTATATTGCATTATTTATTTTTACTCATGACCCTGTGCATCTGTGCATCAAAAGAGACAGTAAGCTTTGTTATATCACGGAGAGCCACTGAAGAGAAAGTAAGCTTTGTTATATCACGGAGAGCCACTGAAGAAAATCGACTCCACTAAGAATGTAACAGCTTGTTGGTGATATAACAATTTTCATAAATGCTTGTGGCACACATTTTTTTTTCAGAAAAAGAAAACTACCAAATCAATTTCGATAAACGTCAATGTCACACGTCAAAATGTCAAACGTCAATGTCAACAACTGACCGTTTACTCGCTCATTTCTTATTTTGGACTTCTATATTGCATTATTTATTTTTACTAATGACCTTGACTTTTTTTTCGCTGTAGTGTAGACATTTAAGCAGTGCTCCCTAGCTTTAAATGCACTGATTTGACCTCATTGGTTTGGATGTATATTGCAGTGGTACTAAAATAAGCAAATAATTTTTTTCACAAATGCTCCTGCGTAAATAAAAATATAATACCATTATAGCCACAACCATCTGCCCTTCAGTACGCTTGAAAAAAAGGAAGGAAAAAACACTTATATTTAGAGGTTATCCAACTCAAATGTTTCAAATTTCAAATATAGCAACATTTTACACCTAAGAATAGTCAAAATAGAGAAATTTGAGGGGGGAAACTCTTTGTCGCATTTTGTGAAAAAAGTTCCGCATGAATTTACTTTTAAGAGAACAAAGAGGCGAATGGAACAGACCAGTTTCGGATATTTTAAATCATCTATTTAAAAAATGAAAAGACATATTTTAAAAGATTTTTTATATTATAATTTTTATATTATATTATTATATATTTTATATTATATTATTTTTTATATTATATATTATAAGATTTTATATTTTATAAGATTTTTCACATGGGTTTCTATGCAAAATAAGAAATAATAACTTCTTGCTCGTTACCATCTGCCCTTCGCAGTGGATGTTCTGGCCTCTCTTGTACCCAGGGAAAGTTTAATTAGCCCTCCTCCCCCCTGCCTCATACAAGTTTTCAGGCGAAATCTTAAAAAAATTCTGATTTATCAACAAAATGTGAATACAAAATAACACAAAAACATTGTCATTAATTAAATTCAATCTACTTCCTTTTATTTTCAAGGAATGGTGATGAAGATATGGGAAAAAATGAAAATTTCGTATTTAGTTTGCTTTTACTTACTGCTAACTTTGCCTTCTACTTTATTTTTAATAAAAACAAAAGGAAAAGTTACAAAATGGTTATAAACGTTCGATTATTTATTTGAAATTTTGCACCCCTAAAATTTCTCCACACTGGGGCAAGAGCCCTCTCTGCCCCTCCCTTAAAACCACCTCTGGTCCTTCAATATGTCAAAACAACTGGAAAACAACAAGAAAGTAGCTTTTACAGGTTATATAGCACAGATATTTTAAAATTTCCGTTAAAAAATAGCAACATTTCACACTGAATAACAGTTAAAATGCAATAAGATTTGGGGGTGGGAGGTAAATCTTTCGACGCCTTTCAGTAAGACAGAAATAAGTAAAGTCCCATCTGGATTTGCTTCTAAGAACACAAATAAGCGAATCGAACGCTTGACTTTAGCATATTTCACCTCTTTTATAAAAAAAATAAAAAAACGGAAATACATAAGTTTTCGCACAAGTGTTCCTACACATAATAAAACATAGCAACATAATGCCAAAAACCAATGCCTTTGATTACTCTTGAAAATGGAAAGAAAAATAACAATTATATTTATAGATTATCTCGCTTATATCTAGCAATTAGCTACATATTCACATGCTTTAATATCCTTTTAATACAAACAGTCAGATCATTAATAAATACACTAGAACAACAAAGAGCCACGTGTTACTTTATTTCTTATATTCATATAATCGAATTGAACACTTTTAGCATAAATATAGTGTTATCTTCACTCGAAAAGGTGAAAGATGGTGATTGGTATTCGTTCTTTACTAGGTTGCAGCTGCTGCTGCCACCTTGATTCATAAATTTAGGAGGAACTTATGATATCCCTGGTGTCTGTGCAACATAAAATCCCTTACAATTTAATTCAAGATTACTATGCGGAATTTGAATAGGTTTTCCATATCCTTTACCAAAGTTGTCTTTGACACCATCAACAGCTTCCACATACAGTTCATTCAGTCTATCCTTTGCCTGTAATAAATGTCAGGAGCCGGACCGTGATAGCACAGTGATCAGATTCAGAACAGATTGAGGATGCAGAGGTGCGGCAGGTCATGTCGGCCTGTATTACAGGCATTCCCTTGCCTGTAATAAATGTCAGGGCCCAGACCGTGATAGCACAGTGATCAGATTCAGAAGTGATTGAGGTTGCGGGGGTGCGCCAGGTCATGTCGGCCTGTATTACAGGCATTCCCTTGCCTGTAATAAATGTCAGGAGCCAGACCGTGATAGCACAGTGATCAGATTCAGAACTGATTGAGGTTGCAGAGGTGCGCCAGGTCATGTCGGCCTGTATTACAGGCATTCCCTTGCCTGTAATAAATGTCAGGAGCCAGACCGTGATAGCACAGTGATCAGATTCAGAACTGATTGAGGTTGCAGAGGTGCGCCAGGTCATGTCGGGCTGTATTACAGGCATTCCCTTGCCTGTAATAAATGTCAGGAGCTAGACCGTGATAGCACATTGATCAGATTCAGAACAGATTGAGGTTGCAGAGGTGCACCAGGTCATGTCGGGCGTCACTGTGCTTCCTAATCGGTTTACAGCCGTAATAACTCAGAATTTAATATCAAATGAGCCCTTCCCTCGTAATTCCATAACTGTTTATTGTATGTAATGAATCCTACAAAAAAGACAAATTATACATATACTATGCTCTTTACTTTGTCAACACGACTCTGTTGGTTATCACAAGCTAGGCCAGAAATTAGGCTCCAAACATTAATTGAGGGGTTTTATGACGACCTTTCTTTTAACAGAACCAACATTTTTTGGGTTATATATCTATATTCCGACATTCTTTTTCACAAATTGTTAGAAATGTCCATTTGGTTTCAAGTTTCGATGCTTCATAGGTCAGCATATTAGCTGCCAACTTTTTTTCGAAACATATTAAGCTATAAATAACTAACTAAAAATAATAATACATTAGTATACACAAAATCAAATAATTTTCTAATGCGAAAGCAGAGAACATTTTCAATTTTAGAATAAAGCAGAACTAGTAAATTTACTTGGTAAATAAATTTGGCTAATATACCGCAAAACTGCCTACAAAAACTGGTCTTTTCTTAAAAATGTCGGACAGAACATGTCAGACTGTTGTAATATAGTAATATCCAGTATTTTTTCTATGTTCAAGTCTTATAGCTGGAAAATTACCGTTTGAAGTTCTCCTTGGCGCTTATTTAGAACTTTGCTCCTGGCTTAAAATTAGAAGGATACTTTTATTATTCTGCTTCTTAGCAAACTATGACATCTTAAGCTAGAGCCATATCCTTAGCTTGTTACATTTCAAACATTTCGTGGAAACGAACTGTAAGTAAGGAGCGTCCCGGCTCAGGAGTAACTGAAACTCTAAATGACACCAATAGATACATCAAAAGAATCTGATTTTTATGCTGATTTCAGATATATAAGTATGATTAAGTTTAGTCTCACTCATCAAAACTTACGGTCATGAGAAATTTTACCTTAAAAAAAAAAAAAAAAATAAAACCACCCAAAAACTCATGGAATCCTAATGAAAATCACACCATCGATTCAGCGCATCAGAGAACCCTTCAATAGAGGTTTCAAGCTCCCATTTACAATAATTTGGAATTTTGTATTTTTTGCCAGAAGAAAGATCACGGATGCGTGTTTATTTGCTTTTTTCCCCAGGGGTTATTGTATCAATCCAGTGGTTCAAGAATATCGCAAGAAGGCGTATTCGAACGGAAATTAAAAGTTCTAGTGCCCTTTTTAAGTGACCAAAAAATTGGAGGCCAACTAGGGCCCCCTCCTACGCTCTTTCTTCACAAAGTCGCCCAATCATTGTGATTTTGTGATTGTGAAGTCGCCCAATCATTCTGAAATTTTGTGATTGCCGTTTTGTTTAGCATAGTCGAAAAATCTAATAGCTATGTCTTTGAGGATGACTTGATCCCCCACAGTCCCCGCGGGAAGGGCTGCAAATTGTGAACTTTTCCCATAGTTTACATACAGTATTGGTTATTGCGAAGTATACAGACGTTTTCAGGGGGGGGGATTACGTTGGAAAAGCTTTCCATGTAGCAATTTTTCATGGGAGAAGGGAGTTTTTCATGGGGACGGAGAACTTTCCATGAGGGGGGCACTGGATTTCATAGCATTGTTTAAAAAAGGATCAGAAATTAAATAAAAAACAAGTTTTTTCAACTGACAGTAAGGAGCAGCAATAAAAGTTAAAACGAACAGAAGTTATTACGTACATGAGGGGTTCGTCCCCTCGTCAATGCCTCACTCTTTAGGGTAAAGTTTTTTTTTAGTACTTTCAAAAGAGCTATTTATTCTAATTAAACAGCCTTTGTCATTCAGGGATCATTCTTAAAGAATTGGAACACATTCAAACTTTAGCGTAAAGAGCAAGGTATTAACGAGGGGGCGAACCCCCTCATATACGTAATAATTTCTACTCGTTTTAAGTTTTAATGTTCAGCTTTTATTTTTCTGCTTTTACTGTGAGAGCCTTTTAGTTATGCATTTGATACGGTCATAAAATAGGCTATTAAGTCCAAAGTTTGAATATGATTTTCACATAGATGTAACATACAAAGTTAAAGTAGGAAGAAGTGTTGGTCAGAAAGACGCTTATTCTTAAGGCTAAAATTACAGATCGACCATAATCGTCTAGATATAGATCGGACAGTCACTGAATTCTTTTGCGGGAAATGGCAAGAATGTCAATTTGGTTTCAAGATTCAGTATTTTATAAGTATCGGTTGGTCTCCATCAGTTGATCTTCTAAATGACGTCGTTTGGGGCCCAAATCGAACATCAAGGTCATTTTATGCCTACTGTCAAAGTAAAAGGTAAAAAGTAAAAAGTGAATGTTGCATGATCAAGAGTCGGTAAACCAGACAATCTATATATTAACAGACAATGGATCAGCGAAGAATGTTGTATATCTACAAGTTTTACGCAGTTAAAAATTAGCACATATCCGTTGTATATACATATGAGAATCCATACATAGAAGCCTGCCGCGTGCCGCTAGATAGTCCCAGCCGCGTCACAGCTAGTCTTCTATAAAAAAAGAAGAAAAAACTGAAAAATAAAAAACTGAAAAAACTAAAAAATGATAAAAACTAAAAAAAACTAAAAAAAGAAAAAAGAAAAAGAAAACTAAAAACAGGAAAAAACTAAAAAAAACTAAAGAAAAAATAAAAACACTAAAAAAGCTAAAAAAAAACAAAAAACAACAAAAAGGCAAAAACCTAAAGAAAAACTAAAAGAACTAAAAAAAACAAAAAGCTAAAAAACTAAAAAATGAAAAAAACAAAAACAGAAAAAACTAAAAAAGAAAAAACCTAAAAAAACAAAAAAGAAAACTAAAAAAGAAAAACTAAAAACTAAAAATAAAAACAAATAAAAAAATAACAAAGACAAAACAAAAAGAAAAAACTAAAAAAGAAAAAAACTAAAAAAGAAAAAACTAAATATTAAAAAACTAAAAATAAAAAAAGAAAAAAAAGAAAAAAAATAAAAAAGAAAAAGATAAGAAAGATAAAACTCAAAAAGCTAAGAAACTAAAAAATAAAAAAATAAAAAAAAACTAAAAAAGAAAAAAACCTAAAAAAAAGAAAAAAAAGATAAAAACTAAAAAAAGATAAAACTAAAAATAAAAAATCGAAAAAAAGAAAAAAACACTAAAAAAAACTAAAAAAATAAATAAACAAATCAAAAAACAAAAGAAAGACAAAAAAAAAAGAAAAACCAAAAAAAAAAAAAAAAAAAACAAAAGAAAAAACAAAAAATGAAAAAACTAAAAAAGAAAAAAACTAAAAAAGAAAAAAACTGAAAAAAGGAAAAAATAAAAAGGAAAAGAAAAAGAAACAAGAGCTAAGAGCTCATATGGCACTTGTGACGAGCTAAGAGTCAAGAGCTCATATGGTATGAGCTCTAACAAAATTCTAAGAATCAATAGATTGATTTAAAAGGAAAATCAGAGGCTTAATCCCGGTCAGGATTTAAAATAAGAGCTCTGAGTCACGATGTCCTTCTAAATATCAAAATTCATTAAGATCCGATCACCCACTCGTAAGTTATAAATACTTCATTTTTTCTAATTTTTCCTCTCCGTTTAGATCCCCAGATGGCCAAATCTGGGAAAACGACTTTATCAAGTCAATTTGTGCAGCTCCCTGACACGCCTACCAATTTTCATCGTCCTAGCACGCCCAGAACGCCGAATCACTGAATCCCCTCCCCCCAACTCCCCCAAAGAGAGCGAATCCAGTACGGTTACTTCAATCACGTATGAAGGACATTTGCTTATTCTATCCACCAAGCTTCATCACCGGTTCCTCCACTCCAATTTTTCCAAACTCGCCAAATCACTGAACCCCTCCCCCCAACTCCCCTAAAGAGAGCGAATCCAGTACGGTTACGTCAATCACGTATCAAGGACATTTGCTTATTCTATCCACCAAGCTTCATCCCGATTCCTCCACTCCAAGCGTTTTCCAAGATTTCCCCCTCCAACTCCCCCCAATGTCAACAGATCTGGTCGGGATTTGAAATAAGAGCTCTGAGACATGAATTCCTTCTAAATATCAAATTTCATTTAGATCCAGTCACCTGTTCTTAAGTTAAAAATACCTCAACTTTTCTAATTTTTCCAAAACAACATCCCTCCTTAAATTTTGTCCCAATTCCTTAAGAATGACCTCTGAATCACAAAGGCCGTAGAATAAATAGCTGAAATTACTAAAGATACTTTATCGTAAAGAGTGAGGTATAACGAGGAGGTAAACCTCTCATATGCGTAATAATTTTTGTTCGTTTTAAGTTTTAATGCTGCTCCTTACTTTCAGTAGAAAAAACTTTTCATATTTATTTTTTCATTGTTTTTTTCAAATAATGCTAGAACCTCCTGCGCCCCCTTCATTGAAATTCTCTTCCCCCATGAGAAGTTTCTCCATAGAAATATCTTCCAGCTTAACCCCGCGCCCCTCAACTCTCCCCCTAACCAAAAAAATCCCATTTTTGTAGATAGGAGCTTGAAACTTCTATAATAAGGTTCTCTGATACGCTGAATCTGATGGTATGATTTTCGTTAAGATTGTATGACTTTTAGGGGGATATTTCCCCCTGTTTTCTAAAATGAGGCAAATTTTCTCAGGCTCGTAACTTTTGATGGATATAATTGATCTTGATGAAACTTATATATTTAAAATCAGCATTAAAATGCAATTCTTTTGATGTAACTATTGGTATCAAAATTCCATTTTTTAGAGTTTCGGTTACTATTGAGCCGGGTTGCTCCTTACTACAGTTCGTTACCACGAACTGTTTGATGATAATGTTTATCCTGTAATACAATCTACTTTAGCTGACATTTTTAGGGCAAGCCAATACTATTGGCAGGTTATGTCGGTACACTTTCAACATTAAGAAGATATACTTTAAAGACAAAACATGGGCTCTTAAACACATATGGCTAATCACACCCAAATTTTTATATTAGACATTATAAAATGGACTCTGTTGAAGATCAATGATCTTCCCTGAAAACACAACACAAAAAACATTAAAAGGAGAAAGAATGGGCCCACGGGGTGTTTGTTCAATACTTTAAATTTTAACTTTAATAAATTTTCAAGCAAAGGTACCCCACGTTATTATTTTGAATTTGATAGATAAGTATTCTGTTAAACTATAGACACACAAGACAAAATAGACTAGAATAGAGTAGATAGACTAGCCTGGACAGACTTGACAGACTGAACAGACCAGGAACGACGGACAAGACTAGACAGCTAAACAGACTAGACAAACCAGATCAGAAACACTAGACTAGGTAGACTAGACATATTATCAAACTTTCCTGCAAAATTGAGTCTCTGTATCCTTTTTGATGGTTATGGCAAGGCCTATGTTCAAACAAAAACAACAAAAAACAGTTTCGGTTTATGTTCTTTGTATTCAAATAGAAGATACATCCTCATGAGAACAAAAAGTAACGTTCAGTTTTAAAGAAGTCAATTTTCTTCTTTTTTATTTTATTTATTTTTATAGGGAAATAATTATTTTAGTAACTTAACTGGCTTTGTCAATGAAGATTTTCAGGACCTTAGTGGATAGCAGATATCTTGTATATTTTTCATGCAACGCTAACATTACGATTATATACGTTGTAATTAGGTAAAACAGCGATAATAACTAAGCGTAGATAACGTAAAGTATATATCGCAAAGTTATAATCTTTAATTTTTCCAGAGTTTATCACCTTATTATATCATCTGGAACTGAAAGAATATCCAGGTAGTCTCCTACTGGAGTGAAGTTCCACGGAGATCTCAACAACATACTGGACACTAGTTATAGATATGAACAATAGTGGCATGAATCCGTCAACTCTTATTAGAGATTTTAATGTTTCCTATTCTCAAGTATTTCTGCAACTATAGACATTCCACTGATATATTAAAAAACAATCGATAATATCCTTAACTATTTATGGAACAGTTCCTAGATTTTTTCTGCAAAGTTTGCTCAGGACATGCTACCCCCCATCAATAAAGTTCCATTTTATTACTAAACAAGTTGAATTTTTATTTTAGTTGGATCGCATTCAACCAAGTTCGCTAGAGTTAGGCCCATGAAGTTAAGGTATCAAGTCATATCCAGTCATGGGTATGTCCAAACGTCAAATGTATGGCTCTAGTATAAAATGTAAATATTCAAATACCAAAGTAATACCGTAAAATAGAGATTATTAATGAATAGCTCCGATTCCGTACCCCCACTAAAAATGGTTTCTCATGTTTTAATGGTTGCTGCATCTGCTGCAAACTAGTAATGAACAAATTTTTTACTGCCCATAACAAATACTATACGTAAACTATAGGCAGATTTTAAAGCTTATAACCCTTTTCCCGTCTGTTGGAGAGATAAGTTATCCTCAAATACTCTTTTCAAATGTTGTTTTATTTTGAGAAAAATTTATCATAAAAATAATTGTTATAAAAAAAAAATCCGGAATAAACCCCTCTTTAAAGCACAAGACAAATTAAAAGTGTTATATGCAAAACAAATTTGAACATAAGGAAAAAATAAACTCATTGACATAAAAAAACACGTGATTGAAACATGTCGCGTGATGAGAAATCATCAAGTGATGTCACGTGAAAAAGACACGTGGTGAAAACGTGTTGCTTTCTTTGGCAATAACACCAAAAGATTTTGACCGTTGGGAACATTTCCAAAAAGACAAATTGCATCATCACCCTGTCCATAAATAAAAGGTGTGTCTGAGAGAAGATCACGGGTGTCGCAGGATATAAACAAACATATGATTAAAATCAACTTATTGCTATGCAGCCAGAATAAATAGTTCAGTATAGAAAGGTTGAGTAATTTGATTGCTATGAAAAAATGATTAAAAAATGAAAAAAAACAATGCATACAATTATTCAGACAATAGGGCAAAGTGAAAAAACGTAAATATAGTTAATGAATTACTGAAGATTATATACATTTTATGGAGAAGATTTTTGTACAGAAATTATACATGAAGTCTATTTGTATTAGACAAAGAAATTCTGTTTAGTTCTTTTTCTTTAGCTCTTTGCCGTTTAAATCATTTAAATTCTTTATTAGATAACACAAATCCCATTACTAAATTGAGTATTTTAATTATCCAATATGTACAATTTTAACCATTTTACTTATATTGTAAACCAGATAAACTTTTAATTAAGACTGTTAACATGGCAACACTGTCGAAACTATGGCAGTGCCCTAAAAATTTCACAATAATATATATATATATATATATATATATATATATATATATATATATTAGAAAATCGATGTTTTCAGATATAGAAATCAGTGTTGCTGTTCTTATTATAAATTGCTGCTCTGGAATACTTTCGCTCGTATTTTGACTCCCCTCCTCGTATATTTGGGAGAAGGGGGCTTCGGCCTAAACTCCCAACTCAACACAAGGCTGTTCCTTACAGCAAAATATTCCTTCAGACTTCGGCAACCCCTTCTAATAAATAGATCAGAAGATTGTCGGACTAACCAGATTAGTTTTCCGAAAAGATTGTCTTAGGCTACTGCGCTAAAACATTAAATGAAAACGTACATTGAAAAATAAACTCGAAAGAACTAAATACAATTCGTAAAAATAGTGTTTCACAGGCATAAATTTGAGCCAAATTGCCAGTTTAAACAGTGCTCTATAGTTTCTCTAGTTTCAACAGTCTAATTCAATAGCTGAATTTATTTCAAATTAATCAAACCTCACTTACGTAAGACAGGATATTATACATATATGCAATATGTAAAAATGTTTTGTAACGAAAAAAAAAATATTCGAAGCAAATGAATCAGGTCGAACCATGTTGCGCAATAGATGTTCGTGAGTGGAGCTTAAGCGGCAAGTCAGAAATGCTAAGTCACCTTTCCGTACCAACCACTAGTTGAGTACAAGCTCTGAACCTGGAAGGTTGTAAGTTTTTGAATTTAAAGTTTTAATATTTCTTGAAACGATGCATAGGAATGTCTTTGAAATGTCGGAAGCACGAAGCTGTACAAGTCAGAAGGAGCAAGATTTTTTGTATAAGAATATCTTAGCCATGTCGGAAAGAACAAGCTATACTGAAGAAAAGAAGTCACTAGCTCCAAGAAGAAATATGGGCTTACCAAGAAACTTTCTATTAGAAGGAAAAAACACAATTTTGATGAAAGGAAAGTATAAGTCAATGGCAAAAAGCATGTTAGCAAGGAAAACATTATACAGTGAAAAAAATGTGCAGAAGCAAACTAAAGAAAGGAAAATTCTTGGAGTGGCAAAGGTAAATAGGGCAAAGTTTTCGATTACAAAGGTATGCAAAGAAGTATTGACAAAAACGGAAATAACACGGATTGTAACGACGAGAGTTGAAAAGAGGAAAGACATGGAAATTGAGGATACAAAAAAAGTGGATTTATCGACCTTAAAGCGAGAAATGGAAGTATTAGATGCTGACATTCGCCATGCACAACATGATGTTGAAACACTTGAGGTGGAACTACAGAAGTTTTTAGTTCAAAAAGAAATTGATCAACTTCAAAGAATTTTGGAGAGGAATTGATTACACAGTTTTGGAGATTCTATGCCACGGTGGCCTAAATTCTGGTCAACTTTAATTAAATTTACAGGATTACAGTTTGAAAAATTCTTGTTGTCTGGATAGCAAAATTTTGTATTCCTTAAGCTAATTTTTCAATTCTGTGTATGCTTGTTTTTAAGAATATGTTTGTCATTTTTAAAGATATTCTTTTTGCCTTACTTTGGATACATAGAGAAAAAGAATATCTTCCCCGATATATTTTTTGGTACAGAAAATAGTAATTTTAGCAAAACCAGGCGACAATGAGTGAAGGTGGCCCCTTCATGAAACCCCTGTCGGCTGAGCAGATAATACTCACTTCAAAGTAAGTGAGGGGGACCTGGGAGCTAGCTAAAACTACCTGAATATAGAATTCAATAGTTCAAAAACAAAGTTTTGCATTTTAGATATAATAATCCTAATTACACTTCTAATGAAAAACGAAATCACCAATGCAACAGCACAAACACACACCACACAACCGAACATAAAAAATATAAACCCTAATAAATAATATATAATAAATAATATATAAAATATAATAAATAGTGAATAAAAACAAAACAGAAGGAGAAAGGAAGACTGTTTTCTTACTTTAGTAATTAATATAGATAAATACTTGAACGAGGTCTTAACCCTACTCATCCAAGGTGAACAACTAGAAGGAGTAAGGGCAGAGAAGGACCTAGGAGTAGTAACTGATAATGAATTGAAATTTCATAGCCATATGCTGACACAGGTTGCTGATGCTAACATAGCCCTTGCGTTTATTTCATCTCAAGAAAACCTTTTAAGGTTTTATTAAATTCTACACTTTTAAGAGAAAAATAAGTCTCAGAACCGTGTAAAATGCGAGACAAAAATGTTCTCATCTTTTTAAACTGAGGTTTTTTTTTTAAAGCTTAGCCTCTAAGATTTTTTAAGGTCATGTCACGGGATCCATTAGAATATATTTAAGATTAAAAAAAAATCGATTTTTTCGATAAAACAAACACAAAAATATTGTAAAAAATTATGCCGGCGTTAGAAGTTTCAGAGTACTTTAGATCTTTCTCTAGGTATATCCTTTGATTGATCCCCCATGAGTAAGGGAGGTGCGGAATTTCATCTCCTGAGTTTATTTTTTGAGCACTTGTACCTAAAAAAAAGGTGAAATAATCTGTAATTAATTTGTTTGTTGGATGTACTGTCTCTACTGTTTTTCGTACTTACTTGCATAGCTCTGTAACGAATCAGGATTTGACTTGATAAAAATTAAATTAAAAAACAAAAAAAGTTTCTCCAACTGAAGATAAAGAGCAGCATTTAAACTTAAAACGACCAAATATACTTCGTATATGAGGGGGGGGGGGCTGTCCCTATCTCAATTCTTGCTTTTTACGCTAAAGTCTTGATGTTTTCTAGAAATATCTCATTAAAATTCGAAGGTCCTTTTGCTTGAGCATTATTTCTTAAAGAAATTTGACAAAAAGTCAAACTCTAGCGTAAAATGCGAGAAAGAACGGAATAATTCATTCCGTATTCCTCATGTATGGAATAATTTCTAATCGATTTTGCTTTTAATATTACCTCCTTACTTTCATTAAAAAAACCTAATTTTTTTTTTTAAATTTCAAACAGTTTTTCAAACCATTCCAGGAAATCACCTCCTCCGCCGTGAAAAAATTACCCCCGCAAACGCATTCTCCTCATATTGAACCAATGGGCAAATTACGTAGCTTACAAGCCTTTCCCCAAGGACTATCAGGGTCCATATAATTTCCAATGGCATTGTTACTGGACCTTTCAACTATGCTGAGCCAAATGGCTATCTAAAACATTTGATACGGTGCCTTTGGAGGAAAAAGGGGCGTGGGAAGGAGGCTAGTTGCCCTCAAATACATTTGTCACTTAAAAAGGAAAATGATTTTTTTTTTCAATTTAAGTGAGCCCTCTCTCAATCTTCTAGGATCACAGGTTCGATACGATCTCCCCAGAAAAACAAGACAAAAACAACATTCGCTATCTTTCTTCTGGCCATAAATCAAAATTCCACATTTTTATGTAGGAGCTTTAAACCCCTACAAAGGGTTTTCTGATATGCTTATTATGAGACATGTCACTCCTTACTACAGTTCATTATCTAGATAATTATAGGCGATTCTAGAGCGTTGATTATGAAACTGCTGAAGAATTAAAAATAGATAACACCCCCAGAAAATAATGACATTTTTAAACAGTTAATCTAGTCTCGCTAGTATAATATGAAGTAAATTTTTATCCACAATAATACAGAAAAAGAAAAGAAAAATAAATTAAAAAATTCAGATTAAGCTTCCATTCTTTTCAATCAATTCATTTCAAGTGCAATGACAACTAACTGTTAAATAATTATTAATTCGTCACTTGGAAATGTTGCTTTAACAATCATCTATGCCAACCGATTACTTAAAATTTGTCTATAACAAATGGTCCTTGAGCCTGTTAGATGGTTGGGGGGTGGTGGTAGTCCCACTCTTATCTGTAATTCTTAATTATCCTTATAGTATCATTTTCTTTCTCTGCTATTTTGATGCACAGACAAATAAAAACACATTAAACGTGCTGCCCTAAAAACTTCACAAATCTACAATACCTTTTGCAACAAGAGAAATGCCATTGGGACCCTAATTAATTTTTTATTAATTTATCAATGTCTCTGATTTATTCCAATTTTATAAAAAAAGCGGACCCAATTTCAAGAATGTAGTTCAAATTAACAATTACCAGTTATTCCTACAAATATTGATACGCTGATACATTTTATTCTAAAAAAAAAATAGAACTAAATAAATAAAATTAAACTACCGAAATAGGCAAATAAGTAAAGTTCGCAAAAAGAATGTTCCTCTGGTATTTATTTGAGCCTAATTACAAGGTTGAGATTTTTTGAGTTGTAATTACAAATTACAACCATAATTAAAATAGCGCTGTTACGTGAGGCTGTAACAGGCAAGAAACATAGACGAATTGGGCTGTTACAACCGTGAAATGGAACATGCAACATGAACATGAACATAGGGATTGTAACAGCCAACAGTCAAGTCAACAGTCAAAATGGGATATATATATATATATATATATATATATATATATATATATATATATACACACACATATATATATATATATATATATATATATATATATATATATATATATATATATATATATATATATAGAGAGAGAGAGAGAGAGAGAGAGAGAGAGAGAGAAAAAGAACATCTTCCCAGTTCTTTTTTGGCATAGAAAATGGTAATTTTAGCAAAACAAGGCGACATGAGCAAAGATAGCCTCTTCGTGATACCCTTGTTAGCTAAACAGACAATACTCGCTTCAAATAAGTGAGGGGGACCTGGGAGCTAGCTAAAACTACCAAAATATGAGAGAATCTGCCCCTTCCTCAACCTTCGGTCTATTTGCTAAATCTTAATGCTCTATAAAACTACCACGGTCCTTGTGTTTGAGCAGTCTCTCATAAAGAATTTACAAAAAGTTAAGCCCCCCTATGCAAAATAATTTGTGCTTGTTTTAAGTTTTAATGTTGGGAAGATTTTCTTTATTTAACATAAATCGAAATAAAACCGCCTATTTAATATATTTTTCAACAAACTAATAAGATCAACCGAAAAAAAAACACACAAACACAGAAAAAGCTGTGGCAAGTGTTGTTCTTATAAATTTACATAATACTAAAAGGTTGGCAATGGTCTGATATTTGGCTAGATATTAACCATACCCCGATCGAGAGTGTGGGAGGGACAGGAACCTTGAAAGGGTTCTAGAAATTATACAGCTAAAAATTGTTGATGAATTATGGACAGTGTTCAGTTCAGGAGGGGATGGGGCTTTACTGATACGATACTGGCTTTATTGATGACATACCTACACAAAATCAAAAAATAAATAAAGACAAAATAAATAAATAAAGACAAATACAAATAATTTATTTGTTTAATAATTTTGTTTTATTTGTTTAATAATAATAATTTATATAAAAATATAATAATAATAATAATTTGTTTTACTTGTTTTAAGTTTTAATGTTGGGAAGATTTTCTTTATTTAACATAAATCGAAATAAAACCGCCTATTTAATATATTTTTCAACAAACTAATAGGATCAACCAAAAAAAAAAACCACACACACACACAAAAAAAAAAAAACTGTGGCAAGTGTTGTTCTTATAAATTGACATAATACTAAAAGGTTGGCAATGGTCTGATATTTGGCTAGATATTAACCATACCCCGATCGAGAGTGTGGGAGGGACAGGAAACTTGAAAGGGTTCTAGAAATTATACAGCTAAAAATTGTTGATGAATTATGGACAGTGTTCAGTTCAGGAGGGGATGGGGCTTTACTGATACGATACTGGCTTTATTGATGACAAGAATAAAAAGATTAACTTTCAGTAAGACAAAAAAGTGCTGATACCTACACAAAATCTTTGCCAGTCCATCTTTAGGGAAGATTGTAGGCTTAAAAATATTGAAAAAAGGACAATACAAAACTGTCAAATCAGAAAAGCTAAAAATTAAAGCCATGGAGAACAGAATAAATAAACATCGAATCGACCAAAAAGACACATTGATAGAAGTAATGCTCCTTGTTTTGTCATTAATAGAAGTTAGGATTAAAAAAAATTATATATTTATCTCGTCAGCCTTTCAACTTTTCGGTTGCTAGCATATGTATCTAATTTATTTGAGCCATTTTAGCGATTAGAAAATAAAACAATTTATTAGTGTTGAAAACTTTAGCGTAAAGACAAAGGTATCAAGGTGGCGGGCAACCCCTTCATATGTGGTATAATTTCTGTTCGTTTTCAGTTTTAATGTTGCTCGTTGAAATGATGAATCTACAAAATGAACAAGGATATTAGAAAGGTTAGTAAAAGAACAAAGAGGAGGTACATGTTTCATCTCCCCTTAGGTTTTAAGCCCCCCCCCCCCAAAAAAAAAAAAAATTAATGTAAGAATATTAAAAAGTATGATAAAAAACAAAACTAGTGTAAGCCAAAACTGATGATTTATCCTGCAACCCCTATCAGAGGAGGGGAAAAACCATCTCGGCTGATTCCAGAGAAATCCTATTATGATAAAACAAGGGTATACATATCGTTCTCTTCAATGAGAATTAAGACACTGTAATTCGAATTGGAACTAAAAACAATTAATTAAGTCATTAAAATAATTAATAGTCATTAATTATCACTATTTTAAACATTAAATCCAGTTATATTATTGTTGGATTGCGTCAAAAATTGTATAACAAAACTAAATACTTGGTTATGATCACTGGATCTCTGATAGATCTCGTTAAAGAATAAAATCTAATTTTTTTTAAAAATGTTGTGAGTTTTTAGCTCCCAATATACAGGCAGGATTAAATAGACTAGAACAGGGTATTTTTTAAGACGTTTATATTAGGATAGAGTGTCTCTTTCCATTTTACTGCATAGAACCATGAGGAAGTTTGCAAGAATCCCCCCCCCCTCTGGTAAGTGATTCTCATAAATATATTTGACTCAAAACGTCAGTGTTGTTTTTGGGAGGAAGGTTCTTTAGATTAACCAGATACAAAGACCAATGAGGGGAGGGCCACTGATCTAGGTATATCCTGATCAAAGCACATTTAAAGTATTACAGTTTAACCTAGACGAACCTAATTATTTTGACCTTGTTTGTTTATGATTAGGCCTATAGCTTACTATACTGTATAAGTGTTAAGCAATGATTAAGTATCATTTTTTTGATGGAATAAAATAAATAAAATAATATGAATGATAACAAAATAATATAGAAAATAATATAAATAATATTTATAACATTATATATATATATATATATATATAAATTAATGATATAAATTAATATAAAATGTTAGTAATGTTAATAATTAATAATGAAATAATTCAAGATAAATGAACAAAAAAAATTACCTCAGGCGATAGTTTGCTGAGCTTGATTGTTGGCTTCATAATTCCAATATCCTTAGTCTTTTGGCATTTTAATCCAAAAATCATTTTTTTTACACTCTTCACACTAGTTTTTTCATCCTCTGCAATTTTCACAACTCTATCACCATCAACAACTACTTTGCCTGATTTCTCTATCAGGATTTCTTCAACCAAAATAGAACACCACTAACACCATCTACATTATTTTCGTGAGGTTTATCCTTTGTCCTTTTGAAGTTTATTTTTTGATTTTTATTTTTTGTATTTTTTTAGGCCCTTTATCAGGTGTTTTTTTGGTCATTTAAAATTGGGATTTGATCACTAGCACTGTACACAACAGGTTTTTGAACTTCTTCAACTTAGTTTTCCTCATTCGCGTTACGAGTCAAAGATATTTTAGAACTACATTCAACTGAAGGAGGCTAGGGGAGCACCAGTTCAAAAGAAGGCTCATTCACTGTTGTCAAAGATTGTGTCTGAGGTACATGACCATCCATTTAATTGACATTTACCTTCTGACATATGGCATCTTACATTTTCACATTGTTTTGTACAACCGGCACTGGTGAGCCAACAATACTTGGATTCACAATTGAAAGATATTTGTTTGAAATCTGCT
Source organism: Artemia franciscana (assembly GCF_032884065.1). Taxonomy (NCBI): domain Eukaryota; kingdom Metazoa; phylum Arthropoda; class Branchiopoda; order Anostraca; family Artemiidae; genus Artemia; species Artemia franciscana. The sequence continues at coordinate 27,015,825 of NC_088881.1, forward strand.
CATGTATTTGTGCTGGGAGCGTTGACTCTGAGATCGATGAATGGCAGTTTTTGACATCGGACTTTTCCGTGAAGTCCCTACACTCAAAGTAACAGAGGCCGAATATTGTGGCGAAGGCCCTGGAGACTGCACTGGGGCATAAGCGCTCACTTGCTTGATTATCTAGAAGTTCAAGTTAAATAATTCAAAACAAAAATAAAGAAACAAAAGAAAAAATAACTTAACAAAGAAAATACTAATTAGCTTCATTGGACGTTGCACTTTGATCTAGAATGATGTTCCTCAGAAGTTATCCCAAAAAGTTTTTCTGTTAGCTCTTTCAAAAGAAGGTTCATTAGTAGACTAAAACCTTGATAAAGGACTAGTGACAAATATCTGACAATACCTTGGACCGCAAATCTAAGAATAAAAAAATCATATACTATCCATACTAAAATAAAAAAAGGAGTTATATAACACTATTAAAAGAGGAGCTGTGCAAAATATTTTTGCTGATTTATGAACTGGATAATTTTGCTCATATTATTACCCTTGGATAGACAGACTTAATTTTGCTGATATGAGTATCTTAAGAATAAATTGTACAAAATATCTAGGAGTTTTAATTGATGAATGTCTTAGTTTTAGAGAGCATATAGATTATATTAGTCTTAAATTCGCTTTCTTAAATTAGTCTAGGTTCGCTTAGTTGAAGTACATTTTCCCAAGATATATTTTTAAACACTGTATTATTCCTTAATTCACCCTTATCTGCTGTATTTTTGTACCGTTTGGGGTAGTACATTTCCTTCTCATCTCCATCATATTCGAGTTTGGCAGAATGAAGCGCTTCGAGTATTATGCGGTGTTGGTTTTAAAGACTCGGTACGAAAGAGGTATATAGATTGTAAAATCTTGCCTTTAACAGGACTTATTACTTTTTATCAAAGCATGTTTATATATAAATATTTTCAAAATTGTTTACCAATATGTTTTAAAAGTACGTTTGAATTAAGAAGTGATATTCATACACATTTTACGAGGAAGTCCAATACAATTCGTCGTTCGCTTCCTATTACCTGTAGATCTCAATTTTCTATTCGGCATCTAGGACCCCATGCATGAAATTGTTTGCCTATGACTTTAATAAACATTGATAATTTTCGTTAATTTCGGTGGGAATTAAAGCTATGTTGCCTTAATATTTATGGTTTTGATAGTTGAGTGGACCTCAAGTGGAGCCAGGATGTTTGTTTAGTTTTAGGCGATACTGCTCAAGTGGTTTTAGGTTCTTTTTGTTTTGGCTTTTTGAGCTGTAATCCTGTATCAATCGAAATGCAGAAAAATTAAATATTTATTTTTTCTTTTCCTGTTTTTTTCTTTTTTTTCTTTTCCTGTTCTTTTCTTCTTTTCTGTTCCTTTTCTTTTCTTTAATTTTTTTATTTTCCTATCCTTTTTCGTATTATTTTTATTTGTATGTGTATTGGGGTTGTAAGCCCAATAAGCTCTGCTTCAGGGCATTTGCTTGTTTTGTTTTGTTTATTGATTTTAATAAACCCGTCTTTCTCTCAACCACAATCAGCATATCAGAGAACAATGCTGCAGCGATTTCAAGTCCCTAACTATAAAACGCAAAGTTACGTATTTTGTATATAATCATGGAGGCATTTGTATGTTTGTTTGTTGGTGCTGTTGTTGTTTTGTTTTTTTGCCCTCTCAAATTTAACAATATCAACCAATGACCCTGAAATAACAAGAGAAGGCTCATCCAAACCGAGACTTTACGTTCTAGTACATTTTACAAGTAGAAAAAAGGTTGTTTCTAAGCAAAGTGACAATTCCTGTCATTTGTGCTGCGAATCTGTTTTAAACGCCACAACGCTGTATGTTGCAGTAGAACCAACAGAGCTTATTGAAAACGTACACGCAAAAACACGGCGAAATTTACGATAATAGTTAGTTAACATATTTTAATTACATATATTAATAAAGTTTTTAATTGTTCTAAAAAGTAGAATTGTGGCAAAGAGTCAAACTTTAGAGTAAAGAGCGAGAGGTTGCGGAGGGGACAACCCATTTCATATAAGAAGTAATTTCTGTTCGTTTTAAGTTTTAATGTCGCTCCTTACTTTCAGTTAAAAAAACTAGTTTTTTTGTTTAATTTCTGAACAATGAAATTTGCATACTAATTATTATTATTTTTTTCTTTGACTAAATGGCTTTCTCTTAGTTTTGATCAGACGATTTTGAGAAATAAAGGGTGAGGAAGGAGGCCTAGTTAACCTCCTATTTTTCGGTTACTTAAAAAGGCAACTAGAACTTTTAATTTTTAACAAACGTTTTTATTAGTAAAAATATACGTAACTTAAGAATTAACTTACACAACAAACTTTTATGTTCTTATATCTTTATTGTGTATATGAGGGGGGTTGTCTCCTCGTTAATATCTCGCTCTTTACCCTAAATCTTAAGTTTTGTCCCAATTCTTTAAGAATGATTCCTGAATCAGAAAGGCTGTAGAATAAATAGTTGAAATTACTAAAAATACTTTAGCATAAAGAGCGAGGTATTTATCTCCTCCTAAATACATCGCTCTTTAAGCTAAAGTATTTTTAGAACCCCTCATATGCGTAATAATCTCTGTTCGTTTTAAGTTTTAACGCTTACTTTAGTTTTACCTTACTTTCAACTGAAAAAACTTTCTCGTGATTATTTTTTCATTGTTTTTTTAGTAATGTTAGAAAATCCCGTGCCCTTTTCATTGAATTTCTCTTCCCCCAAGAGATTTTCCTCCAAGGAAAGATCCTCCCACATATCCCTCTCTCCTCAACCCCACCCCAAACCAAAAAAATCCCCCTGAAGATGTCTGTACACTTCCCAATAACCATTTCTGTATGTAAACACTGGTCAAAGTTTGTAACTTGCAACCCCTCCCCCAGGGACTGTGGGGGATTAATTCATCCCCAAAGACATAGTTATTATGGTTTTTGACTATGCAGAACAAAATGGCTATCTCAAAATTTTGATCCATTGACTTTGGAAAAAAAATGAGCGTGGTAGGGGGCCTAGATGCCCTCCAATTTTTTTGGTCACTTAAAAAGGACACTAGAACTTTTCATTTCCGTTAGAACGAGCCCTCTTGCGAAATTCTAGGACCAATTGGTCGATACGATGACCCCTGAAAAAAAAAAAGCACTCATGATGTGTCTTCTGGCAAAAAAATATGAAATTCCATATTTTTGTAGATAGGAGCTTGAAATTATAGCTGTAGGGTTCTCTTATACTCTAAATGCGATGGTGTGATTTTCGTTAAGATTCTGTGACTTTTAGGGGGTGTTTTCCCCTGTTTTCCAAAATAAGGCAAATTTTCTCAGGCTCGTAACTTTTGATGACAAAAACTAAATTTGATGAAACTTATATATTTAAATCAGCATGAAAATTCGTTTCTTTCGATGTATCTTTTTAGCAACAAAATTGAGCCGGGTCGCTTCTTACTACAGTTCATTACCACTCACTGTTTGATAGCAATATGCCATTCACTTGTAGTATTCGGTATAGAACATTTTTCTAGACAGCTCAAATCCTATCCTCAAAAAATCTTCATATATATGGGTGTTGTTTTGTCCTTGTAAGTAAAAACATGTTATTAATAACGCCCATATTCCGTTAGTTTTGTCTGATATTTACAATTTCATATTAAAAACGCATCGGCATATCGTTGCTTATTAATGGACATTGTACTGATTTCAAGGTCGTTGGATTGATGCTTGCGAAAAAGGCTTTTATATTTATCATTCGGATTTTTCTGCTCTGTAGTTTCTTTTTTCAGATGATAATGTCTATTAAACCTCTTTAAAAAATAAAAAATAAATTTGCCCTCCCAAATATAATCTTATCAACCAATGGCCCTGAAATAACAAGAGAAGGCTCATCCAAACCGAGACTTTCCGTCTTAGTACATTTTAGAAGTAGAAAAAAGGTTGTTTCTAAGCAAAGTGACGGTTCCAGTCATTTGTGCTGCGAATCTGTTTCAGGCGCCACAACGCTGTATGTTGCGGTAGAACCAACAGAGCTTATTGAAAACGTACACGCAAAAACACCACGAAATTTACGATAGTAGTTAGTTAAGATATTTTTTAAAGAAATAAAAAAGGGGGGAAATAAAATAAAAGGAAATGATAGAAACTAGGGTAATTTCAATAATTTTTCATAAATAATAATAATAAAAAAAAATAATTTTCAACATAAAATCAATGACAAGAAAAAAAAAAGCCAAACAAAAAAACAACAGAGAAGCCAGAAAAACCAGAAAAAACAAAACACGAAGCTGAAAGTGCAAAACAGAAGAAACAGAAATGAGACTGTGATCAAAAATTTAATTAAGAGCTTCCATTGAAGACGTTTTTAGTTGGCATAATTCTTATATGTTTAGCATGGTAATGTTATCTGTCTCAATGTTTATAATCATATTTTTATTCAATAGCCTCTGAAATCCTTTAAAAATTAACTTTACAGAAAATAAAACAACATTTATGAAAATTATACTCATTCTGATATAGCAATTTTTGATATTGCAATTTTGTACAATTAAATAGTAGCCTCAGATTCGTAGCTTATAAGCCTTTTAACGTTTGCAATGAAACAAATTAAAAACATCTGCAAAATACGTACTTAGTAAGTTTTGATTTATAGGGGTCTAACCATAATTCTGTAGGCTATGTTGGTTGACTTTCAATCTTTTTATTACTTCCTTGAACATACCTGTATAATCACAAGTCAAAATATTAACATCATATTTGTATAAAAAAAAGTTTAAGACTGAAAGGGGCGGTACCTGAAGGTGGAATAGAACAAAGAGCCACAATACAGCCCTATATTAAAATCAAATACCTTAATATCTTCAATATCGAACTGAAAGTTTTCTATAAAACTCTGCGAGGGCCTTTTAGGTATATAATTTGAAGTTTCAGGGATTTCTTTAGAAGTTTAATTTTATTCCAAAGTAAGCTGCAAAATCTACATCACAGTAATATAGTCAAAAATTCTTTAGGTAAAACTTAAAATTAAATATCCGGCAAAAGATTCTCCAGAAAAACTGTCATACCAGACATGGGCTGTACAACCTTAATAGCAACACGAGCGACGCAATTAAAAGGTTGGATTTCCCATCACACGGTTGTAATGCCGGTGTCAGAGCTGTTACGATTGTAACGCTGTATAATTGGTTAAACGTTCAAAAGTAGGCGGGGCCAACAGCATATAAATACTGCTATTCATTACTTGGTTTTATCAGTTGCAAAATAACTGTCAAACTGTAAACGTGTTTTAATTTGTGAGACATTAAAAGTCTTATATTTAAAAGATCAACAAGCTATTAGCTACAGAAATATCAAATCCTGTGTGGGTCTTAAGAAAATGGGAGCTCAACATAACCAGGCTAGTGCTAGTGCGGTTAGTGGACCATTGATAACTCTAGAAAAGGCTAAATTAAAATTGAAGAATATCCTAGTGAAACTCCTCAAACTAAGCAACGATCAAGCAGAAGGTGCCTCTAAAAATGTGTCAAGACTTGTTCAAGCTTTAATTGATCAAAAAATTCAACCTGACGAATTTACACAAAGAATCCAAAAGGAACTAAATTTGTCAGAGAATCGGAGCTTATCCCCCTTCCTTCAGAAAACACTTCCATACTTTCGGTATTCTTTGGCTACAGGTGAGATAAAAATTGATGGACTTGTTCCGCCATCTCTAAATTCAGCACCGGCTCTACCACCAGTTGTCCCAGCTAGTCCCATGTCCCCACTTGGCTCCGAAACGGTCGCAAATGCTCCAATGATCAGAGCCATTCAGCCTAACCAATTTCAAAGCCCCCAAACTCAAATAACTGTCCAAGCTCCTGTTGCTACCCAACATACAATTGGTGCACCACCTGAACTGCCTAGAACCCCAAATATACAAAACAGAATAGTCATCCCGAAAGAAAAGGTACCCTATAGGAATTTGGAAACTCCTAATCAGCTCAAAACAGTTAATAAAGGAATAGAAAGCCCTGTGTCCATGTGTAGTTTTGTCCAAAAGAGTATCATATCCAAGGAAAACAAATTCAGCTCGTCTCTTAATTCCTCGACTGTCATTAGTGGTGATGATGATATCAATGACGTGGCAACGATGGGTGGGGTCAATTTAGCAGAAGAATCTCAAAGACTCCTAGGTCCCACTAAATTAGTTGGAACTCAAATCCGATCAGTTAAAAACGAAGTATTTTTTCCTCCAACGCCATTACAAGGAAAAGTGCGGAAAGTCTTATCTCGATATCCTGGTATAGAAGAGATATCCCCAGATTTCATTACCCTGCTTAGTCACGCTGCTCAAGAAGGACTAAAAAATATATTGGAACGCCTATCGGTTGTCACGGAACATAAAATGGAATTTATTAAGAACAAAGAAGATTATTATGTTGGTCACGATGTTAGAGCTCAAATTAAATTTCTCGAAGACTTAGAGAAAGCAAAAAGAAAAAAAAAGGAAGAAAACGAAAGGGAAACATTACTAAAGGCTGCCAAATCCAGATCTAGGACTGAAGACCCTGAACAGCAAGCAAAGCTAAGAGCCAAAGTTAAAGAGATGCAAAGGGTGGAGATGGAAGAGATGTGTCAAGCGGAAGCCAATCGTACAGCGTTACAAGCAATCGGCTCGAGAAAGAAGCCAAAATTGGAAACAGTAGCAACCAGAGTCGCTCAGATGCCTTATTCTCCAAGACTTAAGAGACCGACTGTTCGCGAAATGCTATTTATATTAGAGGAAGATAAAGAAACTTGTAGGTCATCATTGTTGTATAAAGCCTTTGTCAATTATAGAGAATAGAATTGAACGCAGTATTAGAAATTGTATGCTATGTTGGCCTAAATTCTTTTCAACATCAAAGAAATTTACAGGATTGCAGGTTTGGAAAATTCTTGTTTGCTACACATCCAAATTTTTATTTCTTAAGCAAGCTTTTTATTCTTTGTTGAAGGTGAGATTAAAAAAAAAAAAAAAAAAAAAAAAAAAAAAAAAAAAAAAAAAAAAAAAAAAAAAAAAAAAAAAAAATGCCCCTTAAAGATACGAGAGTATGCCTAGTGGACGCGTCCTCGTTCGCAAGGGGCGGACTAATGGTCTCCACGGGTAACCATTAGACTAAGTCCACAGGAAGAAATTTTTTTGTAAAATTTAAAAAGTAATTATAACAAACAACACATTTTACCTTTTTTTTTAAATGTAAAAAGCCAACTAAATAAACTATTCTTAAATAGCTTACTAAATTTGTAACACAGCTCCATCCACACTTCATATTATGGGTTCATAAAAGCACACTATTAAAATATGCCATGCTGAGATAAAGAACTTAACCAAAGAGAAGATAAATTAATACATTATATATATATATATATATATATATATATATATATATATATATATATATATATATATATATATATATATATATATATATATATATATATATATATATATATATATATATATATATATCCATTATTAATAAAAATAATAATTATTACTGATTTTAAGAATCAAATTAAGATTAATAATTGATAATATCAATATTAATGTATAATATATATATATATATATATATATATATATATATATATATAAATCCATTATTAATAAAAATAATAATTAATCCTGATTTTAAGAATCAAATTAAGATTAATAATTGATAATATATATATATATATATATATATATATATATATATATATATATATATATATATATATATATATATATATATATATATATATATATATATATATATATATATATATATATATATATAAATCCATTATTAATAAAAATAATAATTAATACTGATTTTAAGAATCAAATTAAGATTAATAATTGATAATATCAATGTTATGTATATATATATATATATATATATATATATATATATATATATATATATATATATATATATATATATATATATATATATATATATATATATATATATATATATATATATATATATATATATATATATATATATATATATATGATATAAATAAACAATATTATAATAAATTAATACAAAAGGTTAAGAAAAAGTGATAAAATAATTAAAGATAAAAAAAAAAAGTAAAAACTACTCATAAAAACCAAAAAAATTACCTCAGGCGATAGTTTACTGAGCTTGATTATTGGCTTCATTATTCAGTATCCTTAGAGCCTTTTGGCAGTTTAATCCAATTATCAGTTTTACACTCTTTACACTAGATTTATCCTTCTCTACAATTTCCACAACTCTATCACCATCAACAACTACTTGCCAGATTTCAATCTAAATAGAACCACCACTAACACCATCTACTTGCATCATCTACATGATTTTTGTGAGGTTTATCCTTTGTCCTGTTTAAGTTTTTTTTTTACCTTTTTCTTGAGGCGCTTTATCAAGTGTTTCTGCGTCATTTAAAATTGAGATTTGCTCACTACTTGGCATTTTCACAGTGTTTTGTACAACCTCCACTGGTGAGCCAACACTACTTGGATTCACAATTGGAGAATATTTGTGTGAAATCTGGTCATGTATTTGTGCTGGGAGCGTTGAGTCTGAGATGGGTGAATTTGTGACATCAGACTTTGTTGTGAAGTCCCTACACTCAAAGCAACAGAGGCAGGAGATAGTGGCGAAGGCCCTGGAGACTACATTGGGGCATAAAAGGTCACGTGCTGCATTATCTAAAAGTTCAAGATAAATAATTCAGAACAAAATAAAGAAAAGAATAACAACATATAATTAGCTACATTTGATGTTGCACTACGCGATTTTGGGGTGCCTCAGGTAATTGATAATGCTTCTGTAAGGCAATCTTTCTTCTTAAAGCGACAGTTTTAACAACTTTAAAAACTTTGCCAACAAAATGCTGCCTTTTCAATGAAAAACCAGCTTGTCATTTTCTATCCTCTTTAAACACTGGAAGAAATTCTGCATTTAAGCAGCATTAGATTTAGAACATACCTTTAACATAAAACAAAATATGTTATCATTCGGATTTTTCTGCTCTGTAGTTTCTTTTTTCAGATGATAATGTCTATTAAACCTCTTAAAAAAAAAAAAAATTTTTTTTGCCCTCCCAAATATAATCATATTAACCAATGGCGCTGAAATAACAAAAGAAGGCTCATCCAAAGCGAGACTTTACGTTCTAGTACATTTTAGAAGTAGAAAAAAGGTTGTTTCTAAGCAAAGTGACGCTTCCTGTCATTTGTGCTGCGAATCTGTTTCAAACGCCACAACGCTGTATGTTGCGGTAGAACCAACAGAGCTTATTGAAAACGTACAGGCAAAAACACCGCGAAATTTACAATAGTAGTTAGTTAAGATATTTTAAAAAAAATAAAAAAGGGGGGAAATAAAAGAAAAGAAAATGATAGAAACTAGGGTAATTTCAATAATTTTTCATAAATATATGTGTAGCTTATTTACATTAAGATTCCCCCATATTCGCATAAAGATTTTTGTAAGTTACAGAATTTTCAAGTTTCGAAACGGATTTGCTCATTATCATCTCTAGAAAAAAAAACCCAACAATGTTGAAAACTCCTTCACGTGTTTTCTTTTAACTTTCTCTTGCATCGCTGAAGAAGGAAGTTGGTGACCTAACAGAAAATTCGTTTAATATTTTAGTTGGCAAAAAATAAATCCTTCTTAATCTTTAGTTTTTTTTTATTATTTTCAAAGAAGAACGGAAAGATAGAGACAAATAACAATTTTTTATTTATTTAATTCATGCAAAGAATTGGTATTCAAATCTATCTGTAAAATAATATATCAGTTCAAAATTTATTAGCTGTGGTGAAAAATGAATTAGTTTCATTTAGTTTTCATTTTGAAGCAAATATACTACATGTTTTAATATTAAGACAATTTAGATCACGGTCCAAAGACGATCCAAAGTGCAGATGCAAGAGCGCCATCTATTTCAGAACAAAGATTGTCAAGATTTGAAGCACAGAAAAACCTTATGGTGTCTTTCTTGCAATTGGTAGCAATATGCCGTTCACTTGTAGTATTCGGGTTAGAGCATAGACAAGGGTATGTCCCAAGGTCATATGCATGTCTCTAGAAAATACTAAAATATTAATCATGTCACATGTCCCCTGTTGGCTTCCACGCAGTTTATTTTTATTCGAGTTGTATCGTTCACATTTCCGTTCGAAAAATATTTCCTTTCAATTCTCCTTCACGTGTTTTCTTTTAACTTTCTCTTGCATCGCTGAAGAAGGAAGGTGGTGACCTAACAGAAAATTCGTCTAATATTTTAGTTGGCAAAAAATAAATCATTCTTAATCTTTAGTTTTTTTAATTATTTTCTAAGAGGAACTGAAAAATGGAGACAAATAACAATTTTTTTATTTAATTCATGAAAAGAATTGGTATTCAAATCTATCTGTAAAATAATATATCAGTTCAAAATTTATTAGCTGTGGTGAAAAATGAATTAGTTTCATTTAGTTTTCATTTTGAAGCAAATATGCTACATGTTTTAATATTAAGACAATTTAGATCACGGTCCAAAGACGATCCAAAGTGCGGATGCAAGAGCGCCATCTATTTCAGAACAAAGATTGTCAAGATTTGAAGCACAGAAAAACCTTATGGTGTCTTTCTTGCAATTGATAGCAATATGCTGTTCACTTGTAGTATTCGGTTTAGAGCATTTTTCTAGAAAGCTCAAATCCTATTTCTAAAATGTCCTCGTATATGGGTGCTGTTTTGCCCTTGTATGTAAAAACATGTTATCAATAACGCCCATATTCCTTTAGTTTTGTCGGACATTTACAATTTCATATTAAAAACGTATAGGCATACCGTTGCTCATTAATGGACATTGTGCAGGTTTCAAGCTCGTTGGATTGATGCTTGCGAAAAGGCTTTTATGTTTATCATTCGGATTTTTCTGAAGTTTTTTTTTCAGATTAAATTTTAAAAAAACAAGTTTTTTTAAATGAAAGTAAGGAGCAACATTAAAACTTAAAACGGACAGAAGTTACTCCGTATATGAAAGGGGCTTTTCCTTCACAACGCCTCACTCTTTAGAATAAAGTTTGACTCTTTTTTTAACTCTATTTTTAAAACAGTAAGAAACTTCAGCGTAAAGAGCGGGGTGTTGAGGAGGAAAAAGCTTGTTTTTTTTTTATTTAATTTCTGGACGTTTTTGAATTAATCCATGTTTTGGTCTGAGCTCTCCGTACATAAATAATTAAAACAAAATTTGCATATTAATTAATTACAATTAATCGGAAGATTTTGAGAAAAAAGAGCGAGGGAGGAGGCCTAGTTGCCGTCCAATTTTTTGATTACTTAATGGCAACTAGAAGTTTTAATTTTTTTACAAACGTTTTCATTGGTAAAAAATACACGTAACTTACGAATTAATTTACGTAACGAACTTCTATATTCGTATGTTTTTATTGAGTATATGAGGGGGTTCAACCCTAGTCGATACCTCGCTCTTTACACTAAAGCTTAAATTTTGTCCCAATTCCTTAAGAATGACCTCTGAATCACAAAGGCCATAGAATAAATAGTTAAATTACTAAAAATACTTTAGCGTAAAGAGTGAGGTATAACGAGGAGGTAAACCCCTCATAGGCGTAATAATTTTTGTTTGTTTAAGTTTTAATAGTGCTCCTTACTTTCAGAAGAAAAAAACTATTCATATCTATTTTTTCATTGTTTTTTCAAATAATGCTAGAACATCCTGCGCCCCCTTCATTTAAATTCTCTTCCCCCATGAGAAGTTTCTCCATGGAAATATCCTCCAACGTAACCCCCCATTAACTCTCCCCCTAAACCAAAAAAATCCCCCTGACAACGTCTGTACACTTCCCAGTAACCATTACTATAAGCAAACACAGGTCAAAGTTTGTTACTTGCAGCCCCTCCCACGGGGACTGCGAGGGAGTAAGTCGTCCCTAAAGACATAGTTATTAGGTTTTTCGACACTGGTGAATAAAACGACTATCTCAGACTTATGATCCGGTGACTAGACAGACTAGACAAAATAGACTAGAATAGAGTAGATAGACTAGACTGGAAAGACTAGACAGACTGAACAGACCAGGAACGACGGACAAGACTAGACAGACTAAACAGATAGATGGACTAGACAGACATACAGGACAGACCAGACAGATTATCAAACTTTCCTGCAAAATTGAGTCTCTATATCCTTTTTGATGGTTATGGCAAGGCATTTGTTCAAACAAAAACAACAAAAAACATGTTTTCAACAATAACTGTGTCGAGGTTTGTGGCTTTCGTGCTTGTAGGGGAAAGTAGCTCAATTCTCATTTGTGATATTTTCTCCTGTTCCCGGTTTGTCTAGACTAATTTCTATACATTAAAGGTTTCAGTCTTTTATTTCCAGAAATTTCTGTTCGTTTTCAGCTGGGGAAATTAAATAAGAAATAAATAATTTTTCAGCTCTGAATAATTTTCACGCTAAAGTTTGACTCTCTTAACTCTACATTTTAAAACAGTAAAAAACGATAGCGTAAAGAGCGGGGCGTTGAGGAGGAAAAAACCCTTTCATAGACAGAGTAATTTTTGTTCGTTTAAACTTTTAATGTCGCTCCTTACTTTCATTTAAAAAAACTAGTTTTTTTTTTGTTTAATTTCTGGACGTTTTTTAATTAATGCATTTTTTATCTTGCCTCTCAACGCATAAATAATTAAAACGAAATTTGCATATTATTCTTTTTGGGGAAGGGGGCTAAATGGCTTTTTCATAGTTTTAATCGGAAGATTTTGAAAAAAAGGAGCGAGAGAAGAGGTCTAGCTGTCCTCCAATTTTTTGATTACTTAAAAAGGCAACTATAACTTTTAATTTCTTACGAAAGTTTTCATAAGTAAAAAATATACGTAACTTACGAATTAACTTACGTAGCGAACTTCTATATTCGTATGTTTTTATTGCGTATATGAGGGGGCTCACCCCTTTTCGATACCTCGCTCTTTACACTAAAGCTCAAATGTTGTCCCAATTCCTTAAGAATGACCCCTGAATCACAAAGGCCGTAGAATAAATAGTTGAAATTGCTAAAAAATACTTTAGCGTAAAGAGCGAGTGAGGAGGTAAACCCCTCATATGCGTAATAACTTCTGTTCGTTAAAGTTTTAATGCTGCTCCTCACTTTCAGTAGGAATAAACTTTTCATATTCATTTTTTCATTGTTTTTTTTTTAAATAATACTAGAAAATCCTGCGCCCCCTCCATTGAAAGTCTCTTCCCCAATAAAACATCCCTCCTTTGAAAGATCCTCCCACGTAACCCCCCTTCAAATCTCCGCCCAAACCAAAAGAATCCCCCTGAAAACGTCTGTACACTTCCCAGTAACCATTACTATATGTAAACACAGGTCAAAGTTTGTAACTTGCAGCCCCCCTTCCACGGCAAATTCAGGGGAGTAAGTCTTCTCCAAATACATAGTTATTAGGTTATTCGATTATGGTGAATAAAATGGCTATCTCAGAATTTTTATCCGGTAACTTTGGAGAAAAAATGAGCGTGGGAGGGGGCCTAGGTGCCCTCCAATTTTTTTGGTCACTTAAAAAGGGCAAGTCGTCCCTAAAGACATAGTTATTAGGTTATTCGACTATGGTGAATAAAACGGCTATGTCAGAATTTTGATCCGGTAACTTTGGGGAAAAAATTAGCGTGGGAGGGGACCTAGGTGCCCTCCAATTTTTTTGGTCACTTAAAAAGGGCACTAGAACTTTTATTTCCGTTAGAATGAGCCCTTTTGCAACATTCTAGGACCACTGAGTCGATACGATCACCCCTGGGAAAAAAAACAACAACAAAACAAAAACAACAACAAAACAAAAACAAATAACACGCATCCGTGATTTGTCTTCTGGCAAAAAATGCTAAATTCAAGATTTTTGTAGATAGGGGCTTGAAACTTCTACAGTAAGGTTCTCTGATGGTGTGATTTTCGTGAAGATCGTATAACTTTTAGGGAGTATTCCCTCCTATTTTCTAAAATGATGCAAATCTTCTCAGGCTCGTAACTTTTGACGAGTAAGACTAATCTTGATGAAAATTATATATTTCAATTTTTTTGAGTTTTGGTTACTATTGAGTCGGGTCGATCCTTACTACAGTTTGTTACCACAAACTGTTTGATATGAGTGATAGCGGCATGAATTCGGTAACTCTTATTAGAGATTATTATACGTAAACTATAGACAAATTTTAAAGCTTATAACCCTTTTCCTGTCTGTCGGGGAGTCAAGTTATCCTCAAAGACATAGTTATTGAACTTTTGAACTATACTAAACAACATGGCCATCTCAAAATTTTGACAGGGGGCTAGTGCCCTACAAAAGGGGCAATGAGCCCTCTCCCGACATTCTAGGACCATTGGCTTCTAGTTCATTGACCCTATCTCCATAAAATAAACTGTATTATTTATAAATCATTTAAATTAAATACTCTTTTCAAACGTTGTATTTTATTTTAAGAAAAATTCATCATAAAAATAATTGTTATAAAAAAAAAATCCGGAATAGACCTCTCTTTAAAGTAAAAGACAAATTAAAAGTGTTATATGCAAACAAATCTGAACATAAGGAAAAAATAAACTCATTCACATATAAAAACACGAGATTGAAACGTGTCACGTGTTGAAAAATCATCATGTGATGTCACGTGAAAAAGACACGTGGTGAAAACGTGCCGCTTTCTTTGGCAATAACACCGAAAGATTTTGACCGTTGGGAACATTTCCAAAAAGACAAATTGCATCATCACCCTGTCCATAAAAAAAAGGTGTGTCTGAGAGAAGATCACAGGTGTCGCAGAATATAAACAAACATATGATTAAAATCAACTTATGGCTATGCAGCCAGAATAAATAGCTCAGTATAGAAAGGTTGAGTAATTTGATTGCTATGAAAAAATGATCAAACAATGAAAAAAAAACTCATAGAATTATTCAAATAATAGGTTAAAGTGAAAAAACGTAAATATAATGAATTACTGAATACTATATACATTTATAAGATAGTTTAACTATTTTACTTATATTGTAAACCAGATAAACTTTTAATTAAGACTGTTAACATGGCAACACTGTTGAAACTATGGCAGTGCCCTAAAAATTTCACAATAGCATATATATATATATATATATATATATATATATATATATATATATATATATATATATATATATTAGAAAATCAATGTTTTCAGATATAGAAATCAGTGTTGCTGTTCTTATTATAAATTGCTGCTCTGGGATACTTTCGCTCGTATTTTGACTCCCCTCCTCGTATATTTGGGAGAAGGGGGCTTCGGCCTCAACTCACAACTCAACACAAGGCTGTTCCTTACAGCAAAATATTCCTTCAGACTTCGGCAACCCCTTCTAATAAATACCAGATTAGTATTTTGGACTAACCAGATTAGTTTTCCGGAAAGATTGTCTTAGGCTACAGCGCTAAAACATTAAATGAAAACATACATTGAAAAATAAACTCGAATAAACTAAATACAATTCGTAAAAAGAATGATTCACAGGCATAAATTTGAACCAAATTGCCAGTTTAAACAGTACTAGTTTCTCTCCGTACTAGTTTCTCTAGTTTCAACAATCTAATTCAATAGCTGAATTTATTTCAAATTAATCAAACTACACTAGTAAGACATGATATTATGTAAAAATATATATATGTAAAAATGTTTTGTAATGAAAAAAAAATATTCGAAGCAGATGAATCAGGTCGTAAAATGTTGCGCAATAGATGTTCGTGGGCGGAGAAAATCGTCTCTATAAAATAGAAAAATAGAAAATCGTCCATAAAATAGAAAAATAGAAAATCGTCTCTATAAAATAGAAAAATAGAATATCGTTTCTATAAAATAGAAAAATAGAAAATCGTCTCTATAAAATAGAAAAATAGAGAATCGTCTCTATAAAATAGAAAAATAGAAAATCGTCTCTATAAAATAGAAAAATAGAAAATCGTCTCTATAAAATAGAAAAATAGAAAATCATCTCTATAAAATAGAAAAATAGAAAATCGTCTCTATAAAATAGAAAAATGGAAAATCGCCTCTATAAAATAGAAAAATAGAAAATCGTCTCTATAAAATAGAAAAACAGAAAATTGTCTCTATAAAATAGAAAAATAGAAAATCGTCTCTATAAAATAGAAAAATAGAAAATCGTCTCTATAAAATAGAACAATAGAAAATCGTCTCTATAAAATAGAAAAATAAAAAATTTTCTCTATAAAATAGAAAAATATAAAATCGTCTCTATAAAATAGAAAAATAGAAAATCGTCTCTATAAAATAGAAAAATAGAAAATCGTCTCTATAAAATAAAAAAATAGAAAATCGTCTCTATAAAATAGAAAAATAGAAAATCGTCTCTATAAAATAGAAAAATAGAAAATCGTCTCTATAAAATAAAAAAAAAGAAAATCGTCTCTATAAAATAGAAAAATAGAAAATCGTCTCTATACAATAGAAAAATAGAAAATCGTCTCTATAAAATAGAAAAATAGAAAATCGTCTCTATAACATAGAAAAATAGAAAATCGTCTCTATAAAAAAGAAAAATAGAAAATCGTCTCTATAAAATGTATATAGTCTTAAGTAAACCATTAACTACATTTACTTTTTTATTATTTTGCCCTATTGTCTGAATAATTCTATGCAATTTTTTCATTGTTTAATCATTTTTTCATAGCCATCAATGAGTTTATTATTTCCTTATATTCAAATTTGTTTTGCATACAAAACACTTAATTTGTTTTGTACTTTAAAGAGGTTCTAAAAAAATAGGACTAAATAAATAAAATAAACTGCCGAAATAGATAAATAAATACAATGCGCAAAAAGAATGTTCTCTGGTATTTATTTGAGCCTAATTGTCGGGTTGAACCATGCTGATTTTTTGGTTTCAGCCATATATTTTGATGGCTGAATATATATAGATTAAGAATATAGAATTGAATAGATTTTAATTACAACCATAATTAAAATAACGCTGTTACATGAGGCTCTTACAGTCAAGAAACACAGACGAATTGGGCTGTACAACCGGAACACGGTTGTACACACCGGAAACGGAACATGCATGCAACATGAACATGAACATAGCGATTGTAAAATCCCAAGATCATACGTCATCGGTTCTCTCTGCATTGATTGGTGCAAATATGTAGGAGCTATGCGGTTTGTGTATATAAAGAAATGAATTCGTCAAAACCTTCTAGATGTGAAACTAACTTACACCAAGCAACAACACAAAGCTTTTGAATTTAAAGTTTTAATATTTCTTGAAACGATGCATAGGAAAGTCTTTGAAATGTCGGAAGCACGAAGCTGTACAAGTCAGAAGGAGCAAGATTTTTTGTATAAGAATATCTTAGCCATGTCGGAAAGAACTAGCTATACTGAAGAAAAGAAGTCACTAGCTCCAAGAAGAAATATGGGCTTATCAAGAACCTCTCTATTAGAAGGAAAAAACACAATTTTGATGAAAGGGAAGTATAAGTCAATGGCAAAAAGCATGTTAGCAAGGAAAACATTATACAGTGAAAAAAATGTGCAGAAGCAAACTAAAGAAAGGAAAATTCTTGGAGTGGCGAAGGAAAACAGGGCAAAGTTTTCGATTACAAAGGTATGCAAAGAAGTACTGACAAAAACGGAAATAACACGGATTGTAACGACGAAAGTTGAAAAGAGGAAAGACATGGAAATTGAGGATACAAAAAAAGTGGATTTATCGACCTTAAAGCGAGAAATGGAAGTAATAGACGCTGAGATTCGCCATGCACAACATGATGTTGAAACACTTGAGGTGGAATTACAGAAGTTTTTAGTTCAAAAAGAAATTGATCAACTTCAAAGAATTTTGGAGAGGTATTGATTACATAGTTTTGGAGATTCTATGCCATGGTGGCCTAAATTCTGGTCAACTTTAATTAAATTTACAGGATTACAGTTTCAAAAATTCTTGTTTTCTAGATAGCAAAATTTTGTATTCCTTAAGCTAGTTTTTAAATTCTGTGTATGCTTGTTTTTATGAATATGTTTGTCATTTTTAAAGATATTCTTTTTGCCTTACTTTGGATACATAGAGAAAAAGAATATCTTGCCCGATATATTTTTTGGCAAAGAAAATAGTAATTTTAGCAAAACCAGGCGACAATGAGTGAAGGTGGCCCCTTCATGAGACCCCTGTCGGCTGAGCAGATAATACTCACTTCAAAGTAAGTGAGGGGGACCTGGGAGCTAGCTAAAACTACCTGAATATAGAATTCAATAGTTCAAAAACAAAGTTTTGCATTTTAGATATAATAATCCTAATTACACTTCTAATGAAAAGCGAAATCACCAATGCAATAGCACAAACACACACCACACAACGAACATATAAAATATAAACCCTAATAAATAATATATAATAAATAATATATAAAATATAATAAATAGTGAATAAAAACAAAACAGAAGGAGAGAGGATGACTGTTTTCTTACTTTAGTAATTAATATAGATAAATACTTGAACGAAGCCTTAACCTACTCATCCAGGGTGAACAACTAGAAGGAGTAAGGGCAGAGAAGGACCTAGGAGTAGTAACTGATAATGAATTGAAATTTCATAGCCATATGCTGACACAGGTTGCTGATGCTAACATAGCCCTTGCGTTTATTTCATCTCAAGAAAACCTTTTAAGGTTTTATTAAATTCTACACTTTTAAGAGAAAAATAAGTCTCAGAACGGTGTAAAATGCGAGACAAAAATGTTCTCATTTTTTTTAAATGTGTCTTTTTTAAAACTTAGCCTCTTGAATTTTTTAAGGTCATGTCACGGGATCAAATAGAATATATTTAAGATTAAAAAAATCGATTTCTTCGGTGAAACAAACAAAAATATTGTAAAAAATTAAGCCGGCGTTAGAAGTTTCAGAGTAATTTAGATCTTTCTCTAGGTATATCCTATGATTGATCCCCCATGAGTAAGGGAGGTGCGGAATTTCATCTCCTGAGTTTATTTTTTGAGCACTTGTACCTAAAAAAAGATGAAATAATCTGTAATTAATTTGTATATTGGATGTACTGTCCTTACTGTTGTTCGCACTTACTTGCATAGCTCTGTAACGAATCAGGATTTGACTTGATAAAAATTAAATTAAAAAACAAAAATAGTTTCTCCAACTGAAGATAAAGAGCAGCAATAAAACTTAAAACGACCAAATGTACTTCGTATATGAGGGGGAGGGGGCTGTCCCTACCTATATCCTTGATTTTTACGCAAAAGTCTCGATGTTTTCTAGAAATATCTCATTAAAATTCGAAGGTCCTTTTGCTTGAGCATTATTTCTTAAAGAATTTTGACGAAAAGTCAAACTCTAGCGTAAAATGCGAGAAAGAACGGAATAATCCATTCTGTATTCCTCATGTATGGAATAATTTCTAATCGTTTTTACTTTTAATCTTACCTCCTTACTTTCATTCAAAAAACTTAGTTTTTTTATTTCTAACAGTTTTTCAAACCATTCCAGGAAATCACCTCCTCCACCGTGAAAAATTTACCCCCGGAAACGCATTCTCCTCATATTGAACCAATGGGCAAATTACGTAGCTTACAAGCCTTTTTCCAAGGACTATCAGGGTCCATATAATTTCCAAAGGCATTGTTACTGGTCCTTTCAACTATGCTGAGCCAAATGGCTATCTAAAACATTTGATACGGTGCCTTTGGAGGAAAAAGGGGCGTGGGAAGGAGGCTAGTTGCCATTAAATACATTTTGTCACTTAAAAAGGAAAATGATTTTTTTTTTCAATTTAAATGAGCCCTCTCCCAATCTTCTAGGATCACAAGTTCGATTTGAGCTGTAATCCTGTATCGATCGAAATGCAGAAAAATTAAATATTTATTTTTTCTTTTCCTGTTTTTTTCTTCTTTTTCTTTTCCTGTTCTTTTCTTTTTTTCTTTTCCTTTTCTTTTCTTTAATTTTTTTATTTTCCTATCCTTTTTCGTATTGTTTTTATTTGTATGTGTATTGAGGTTGTAAGCCCAATAAGCTCTGCTTCAGGGCATTAAAGCTATTTTGCCTTAATATTTATGGTTTTGATAGTTGAGTGGACCTCAAGTGGAGCCAGGATGTTGGTTTAGTTTTAGGCGACACTGCTCAAGTGGTTTTAGTTTCTTTTTGTTTTGACTTTTTGAGCTGTAATCCTGTATCGATCGAAATGCAGAAAAATTAAATATTTATTTTTTTCCTGTTTTTTCTTTTTTTTCTTTTCCTGTTCTTTTCTTTTTTTCTTTTCCTTTTCTTTTCTTCGTCAGTTTTTTTTACACGTCAGTGCTGTTTTTGGGAGGGAGGTTCTTTAGATTAACCAGATACAAAGACCAATGAGGGGAGGACCACAGGTCTAGGTATATCCTGATCAAAGCATATTTTAAAGTATTACAGTTTAACCTAGACGAACCTAATTATTTGACCTTGTTTGTTTATGATTAGGCCTATAGCTTACTATACTGTATAAGTGTTAAGAAATGATTAAGTAGTGCATACTTACCGTTTTGATGGAACAGAATAAATAAAATAATATAAATAATATTTATAACATTATATATATATATATATATATATATATATATATATATATATATATATATATATATATATATATATATATATATATATATATATATAAATTAATGATATAAATTAATATAAAATGTTAGTAATGTTAATAATTAATAATGAAATAATTCAAGATAAATGAACAAAAAAAATTACCTCAGGCGATAGTTTGCCGAGCTTGATTGTTGGCTTCATAATTACAATATCCTTAGTCTTTTGGCAGTTTAATCCAGAAATCATTTGTTTTACACTCTTCACACTAGATTTTTCATCCTCTACAATTTTCACAACTCTATCACCATCAACAACTACTTTGCCAGATTTCTCTATCAGGATTTCTTCAACCAAAATAGAACACCACTATCACTATCTACGTTATTTTCGTGAGGTTTATCCTTTGTCCTTTTGAAGTTTATTTTTTGATTTGTATTTTTTGTATTTTTTTTAGGCCCTTTATCAGGTGTTTTTTTGGTCATTTAAAATTGGGATTTGATCACTAGCACTGTACACAACAGGTTTTTGAACTTCTTCAACTTAGTTTTCCTCATTCGCTTCACGAGTCAAAGATATTTTAGAACTACATTCAACTGAAGGAGGCTAGGGGAGCACCAGTTCAAAAGAAGGCTCATTCACTGCTGTCAAAGTTTGTGACTGAGGCACGTGACCATCCATTTAATTGACATTTACCTTCTGACATATGGCATCTTACATTTTCACATTGTTTTGTACAACCGGCACTGGTGAGCCAACAATACTTGGATTCACAATTGAAAGATATTTGTTTGAAATCTGCTCATGTATTTGTGCTGGGAGCGTTGACTCTGAGATCGATGAATGGTAGTTTTTGACATCGGACTTTTCCGTGAAGTCCCTACACTCAAAGTAACAGAGGCAGGATATTGTGGCGAAGGGCCTGGAGACTGCACTGGGGCATAAGAGCTCACTTGCTTGATTATCTAGAAGTTCAAGTTAAATAATTCAAAACAAAAATAAAGAAACAAAAGAAAAAATAACTTAACAAAGAAAATACTAATTAGCTTCATTGGACGTTGCACTTTGATCTAGAATGATGTTCCTGAGAAGTTATCCCAAAAAGTTTTTCTGTTAGCTCTTTCAAAAGAAGGTTCATTAATAGACTAGAACCTTGATAAAGGACTAGTGACAAATATCTGACAATACATTGGACCACAAATCTAAGAATAAAAAAATCATATACTATCCATACTAAAATAAAAAAAGGAATTATATAACACTATTAAAAGAGGAGCTGTACAAAATATTTTTGCTGATTTATGAGCTGGATAATTTTGCTCATATTATTACCCTTGGATAGACAGACTTAATTTTGCTGATATGAGTATCTTAAGAATAAATTGTACAAAATATCTAGGAGTTTTAATTGATGAATGTCTTAGTTTTAGAGAGCACATAGATTCGCTTTCTTAAATTAGTCTAGGTTCGCTTAGTTGAAGTACATTTTCCCAAGAGATATTTTTAGAACACTGTATTATTCCTTAATTCATCCTTATCTGCTGTATTTTTGTACCGTTTGGGGTAGTACATTTCCTTCTCATCTCCATCATATTCGAGTTTGGCAGAATGAAGCGCTTCGAGTGTTATGTGGTGTTGGTTTTAAAGACTCGGTACGAAAGAGGTATATAGATTGTAAAATCTTGCCTTTAACAGGACTTATTACTTTTTATCAAAGCATGTTTATATATAAATATTTTCAAAATTGTTTACCAATAAGTTTTAAAAGTACGTTTGAATTAAGAAGTGATATTCATACACATTTTACGAGGAAGTCCAATACAATTCGTCGTTCGCTTCCTATTACCTGTAGATCTCAATTTTCTATTCGGCATCTAGGACCCCATGCATGAAATTGTTTGCCTATGACTTTAATAAACATTGATAATTTTCGTTAATTTCGGTGGGAATTAAAGCTATGTTGCCTTAATATTTATGGTTTTGATAGTTGAGTGGACCTCAAGTGGAGCCAGGATGTTTGTTTAGTTTTAGGCGATACTGCTCAAGTGGTTTTAGGTTCTTTTTGTTTTGGCTTTTTGAGCTGTAATCCTGTATCAATCGAAATGCAGAAAAATTAAATATTTATTTTTTCTTTTCCTGTTTTTTTCTTTTTTTTCTTTTCCTGTTCTTTTCTTTTTTTCTGTTCCTTTTCTTTTCTTTAATTTTTTTATTTTCCTATCCTTTTTCGTATTATTTTTATTTGTATGTGTATTGGGGTTGTAAGCCCAATAAGCTCTGCTTCAGGGCATTTGCTTGTTTTGTTTTGTTTATTGATTTTAATAAACCCGTCTTTCTCTCAACCACAATCAGCATATCAGAGAACAATGCTGCAGCGATTTCAAGTCCCTAACTATAAAACGCAAAGTTACGTATTTTGTATATAATCATGGAGGCATTTGTATGTTTGTTTGTTGGTGCTGTTGTTGTTTTGTTTTTTTGCCCTTCCAAATTTAACAATATCAACCAATGACCCTGAAATAACAAGAGAAGGCTCATCCAAACCGAGACTTTACGTTCTAGTACATTTTAGAAGTAAAAAAAAGGTTGTTTCTAAGCAAAGTGACAATTCCTGTCATTTGTGCTGCGAATCTGTTTCAAACGCCATAACTCTGTATGTTGCGGTAGAACCAACAGAGCTTATTGAAAACGTACACGCAAAAACACGGCAAAATTTACGATAATAGTTAGTTAACATATTTTAATTACATATTTTAATAAAGTTTTTAATTGTTCTAAAAAGTAGAATTGTGGCAAAGAGTCAAACTTTAGAGTAAAGAGCGAGAGGTTGCGGAGGGGACAACCCATTTCATATAAGGAGTAATTTCTGTTCGTTTTAAGTTTTAATGTCACTCCTTACTTTCAGTTAAAAAAAACTAGTTTTTTTGTTTAATTTCTGAACAATGAAATTTGCATATTAATTATTATTATTTTTTTTTTGGCTAAATGGCTTTCTCTTAGTTTTGATCAGACGATTTTGAGAAATAAAGGGTGAGGAAGGAGGCCTAGTTAACCTCCTATTTTTCGGTTACTTTAAAAGGCAACTAGAACTTTTAATTTTTAACGAACGTTTTTATTGGTAAAAATATACGTAACTTAAGAATTAACTTACACAACAAACTTTTATATTCTTATATTTTTATTGTGTATATGAGGGGGTTTGTCTCCTCGTTAATACCTCGCTCTTTACCCTAAATCTTAAGTTTTGTCCCAATTCTTTAAGAATGATCCCTGAATCAGAAAGGCCGTAGAATAAATAGTTGAAATTACTAAAAATACTTTAGCATAAAGAGCGAGGTATTTATCTCCTCCTAAATACATCGCTCTTTAAGCTAAAGTATTTTTAGAATCCCTCATATGCGTAATAATCTCTGTTCGTTTTAAGTTTTAACGCTTACTTAAGTTTGACCTTACTTTCAACTGAAAAAACTTTCTCATGTTTATTTTTTCATTGTTTTTTTTATGGTAATGGTAAAAAAACCCATGCACTTTTCATTGAATTTCTCTTCCCCCAAGACATATTCCTCCAAGGAAAGATCCTCCCACATATCCCTCTCCCCTCAACCCCGCCCCCAAACCAAAAAAATCCCCCCGAAGATGTCTGTACACTTCCCAATAACCATTTCTGTATGTAAACACTGGTCAAAGTTTGTAACTTGCAACCCCTCCCCCAGGGACTGTGGGGGATTAATTCATCCCCAAAGACATAGTTATTATGATTTTTGAGTATGCAGAACAAAATGGCTATCTCAAAATTTTGATCCATTGACTTTGGGAAAAAAATAAGCGTGGTAGGGGGCCTAGATGCCCTCCAATTTTTTTGGTCACTTAAAAAGGACACTAGAACTTTTCATT
The DNA here is from genome assembly GCF_032884065.1 of Artemia franciscana. Classification (NCBI taxonomy): domain Eukaryota; kingdom Metazoa; phylum Arthropoda; class Branchiopoda; order Anostraca; family Artemiidae; genus Artemia; species Artemia franciscana. The sequence goes on from NC_088881.1 coordinate 27,040,376, forward strand.
TCCGTTAGAACGAGCCCTCTTGCGAAATTCTAGGACCAATTGGTCGATACGATGACCCCTGAAAAAAAAAAAAAAAAAAAAAAAAAAAAAAAAAAAAAAAAAAAAAAAAAAAAAAACGCACCCATGATTTGTCTTCTGGAAAAAAAAAATATGAAATTCCACATTTTTGTAGATTGGAGCTTGAAATTACAGCTGTAGGGTTCTCTTATACTCTAAATGCGATGGTGTGATTTTCGTTAAGATTCTATGACTTTTAGGGGGTGTTTTCCCCTGTTTTCCAAAATAAGGCAAATTTTCTCAGGCTCGTAACTTTTGATGACAAAGATTACAGATTTCAAGGTCGTTGGATTGATGCTTGCGAAAAAGGCTTTTATATTTATCATTCGGATTTTTCTGCTCTGTAGTTTCTTTTTTCAGATGATAATGTCTTTTAAACCTCTTTAAAAAATAAAAAATAAATTTGCCCTCCCAAATATAATCATATCAACCAATGGCCCTGAAATAACAAGAGAAGGCTCATCCAAACCGAGACTTTCCGTCTTAGTACATTTTAGAAGAAGAAAAAAGGATGTTTCTAAGCAAAGTGACGCTTCCTGTCATTTGTGCTGCGAATCTGTTTCAGGCGCCACAACGCTGTATGTTGCGCTAGAACCAACAGAGCTTATTGAAAACGTACACGCAAAAACACCACGAAATTTACGATAGTAGTTAGTTAAGATATTTTTTAAAGAAATAAAAAAGGGGAGAAATAAAAGAAAAGAAAATGATAGAAACTAGGGTAATTTCAATAATTTTTCATAAAAAAAAAAATAAATAATAATTTTCAACATAAAATCAATGACAAGAAAAAAAAAAGAAGCCAAACAAAAAAACAACAGAGAAGCCTGAAAAACCAGAAAAAACAAAACACGAAGCTGAAAGTGCAAAAAAGAAGAAACAGAAATGAGACTGTGATCAAAAATTTAATTAAGAGCTTCCATTGAAGACGTTTTTAGTTGGCATAATTCTTATATATTTAGCATGGTAATGTTCTCTGTCTCATAATCCTATTTTTATTCAATAGCCTCTGAAATCCTTTAAAAATTAACTTTACAGAAAATAAAACAACATTTGTGAAAATTATACTCAACGCATTTTGATATTGCACTTTTGTATAATAAAATAGTAGCCTCAGATTCGTAGCTTATAAGCCTTTTAACGTTTGCAATGAAACAAATTAAAAACATCTGCAAAATACGTACTTAGTAAGTTTTGATTTATAGGGGTCTAACCATAATTCTGTAGGCTATGTTGGTTGACTTTCAATCTTTTATTACTTCCTTGAACATACCTGTATAATCACAAGTCAAAATATTAACATCATATTTGTATAAAAAAAAGTTTAAGACTGAAAGGGGCGGTACCTGAAGGTGGAATAGAACAAAGAGCCACAATACAGCCCTATATTAAAATCAAATACCTTAATATCTTCAATATCGAACTGAAAGTTTTCTATAAAACTCTGCGAGGGCCTTTTAGGTATATAATTTGAAGTTTCAGGGATTTCTTTAGAAGTTTAATTTTATTCCAAAGTAAGCTGCAAAATCTACATCACAGTAATATAGTCAAAAATTCTTTAGGTAAAACTTAAAATTAAATATCCGGCAAAAGATTCTCCAGAAAAACTGTCATACCAGACATGGGCTGTACAACCTTAATAGCAACACGAGCGACGCAATTAAAAGGTTGGATTTCCCATCACACAGTTGTAATGCCGGTGTCAGAGCTGTTACGATTGTAACGCTGTATAATTGGTTAAACGTTCAAAAGTAGGCGGGGCCATCAGCATATAAATACTGCTATTCATTACTTGGTTTTATCAGTTGCAAAATAACTGTCAAACTGTAAACGTGTTTTAATTTGTGAGACATTAAAAGTCTTATATTTAAAAGATCAACAAGCTATTAGCTACAGAAATATCAAATCCTGTGTGGGTCTTAAGAAAATGGGAGCTCAACATAACCAGGCTAGTGCTAGTGCGGTTAGTGGACCATTGATAACTCTAGAAAAGGCTAAATTAAAATTGAAGAATATCCTAGTGAAACTCCTCAAACTAAGCAACGATCAAGCAGAAGGTGCCTCTAAAAATGTGTCAAGACTTGTTCAAGCTTTAATTGATCAAAAAATTCAACCTGACGAATTTACACAAAGAATCCAAAAGGAACTAAATTTGTCAGAGAATCGGAGCTTATCCCCCTTCCTTCAGAAAACACTTCCATACTTTCGGTATTCTTTGGCTACAGGTGAGATAAAAATTGATGGACTTGTTCCGCCATCTCTAAATTCAGCACCGGCTCTACCACGAGTTGTCCCAGCTAGTCCCATGTCCCCACTTGGCTCCGAAACGGTCGCAAATGCTCCAATGATCAGAGCCATTCAGCCTAACCAATTTCAAAGCCCCCAAACTCAAATAACTGTCCAAGCTCCTGTTGCTACCCAACATACAATTGGTGCACCACCTGAACTGCCTAGAACCCCAAATATACAAAACAGAATAGTCATCCCGAAAGAAAAGGTACCCTATAGGAATTTGGAAACTCCTAATCAGCTCAAAACAGTTAATAAAGGAATAGAAAGCCCTGTGTCCATGTGTAGTTTTGTCCAAAAGAGTATCATATCCAAAGAAAACAAATTCAGCTCGTCTCTTAATTCCTCGACTGTCATTAGTGGTGATGATGATATCAATGACGTGGCAACGATGGGTGGGGTCAATTTAGCAGAAGAATCTCAAAGACTCCTAGGTCCCACTAAATTAGTTGGAACTCAAATCCGATCAGTTAAAAACGAAGTATTTTTTCCTCCAACGCCATTACAAGGAAAAGTGCGGAAAGTCTTATCTCGATATCCTGGTATAGAAGAGATATCCCCAGATTTCATTACCCTGGTTAGTCACGCTGCTCAAGAACGACTAAAAAATATATTGGAACGCCTATCGGTTGTCACGGAACATAAAATGGAATTTATTAAGAACAAAGAAGATTATTATGTTGGTCACGATGTTAGAGCTCAAATTAAATTTCTCGAAGACTTAGAGAAAGCAAAAAGAAAAAAAAAAGGAAGAAAACGAAAGGGAAACATTACTAAAGGCTGCCAAATCCAGATCTAGGACTGAAGACCCTGAACAGCAAGCAAAGCTAAGAGCCAAAGTTAAAGAGATGCAAAGGGTGGAGATGGAAGAGATGTGTCAAGCGGAAGCCAATCGTACAGCGTTACAAGCAATCGGCTCGAGAAAGAAGCCAAAATTGGAAACAGTAGCAACCAGAGTCGCTCAGATGCCTTATTCTCCAAGACTTAAGAGACCGACTGTTCGCGAAATGCTATTTATATTAGAGGAAGATAAAGAAACTTGTAGGTCATCATTGTTGTATAAAGCCTTTGTCAATTATAGAGAATAGAATTGAACGCAGTATTAGAAATTGTATGCTATGTTGGCCTAAATTCTTTTCAACATCAAAGAAATTTACAGGATTGCAGGTTTGGAAAATTCTTGTTTGCTACACATCAAAATTTTTATTTCTTAAGCAAGCTTTAAATTCTTTGTTGAAGGTGAGATTAAAAAAAAAAAAAAAAAAAAAAAAAAAAAAAAAAAAAAAAAAAAAAAAAAAAAAAAAAAAAAAAAAAAAAAAAAAAAAAAAAAAAAAAAAATGCCCCTTAAAGATACGAAAGTATGCCTAGTGGACGCGTCCTCGTTCGCAAGGGGCGGACTAATGGTCTCCACGGGTAACCATTAGACTAAGTCCACAGGAAGAATTTTTTTTGTAAAATTTAAAAAGTAATTATAACAAACAACACATTTTACCTTTTTTTTTAAATGTAAAAAGCCAACTAAATAAACTATTCTTAAATAGCTTACTAAATTTGTAACACAGCTCCATCCACACTTCATATTATGGGTTCATAAAAGCACACTATTAAAATATGCCATGCTGAGATAAAGAACTTAACCAAAGAGAAGATAAATTAATACATTATATATATATATATATATATATATATATATATATATATATATATCCATTATTAATAAAAATAATAATTATTACTGATTTTAAGAATCAAATTAAGATTAATAATTGATAATATCAATATTAATGTAAATATATATATATATATATATATATATATATATATATATATATATATATATATATATATATATATATATATATATATATATATATATATATATATATATATAAATCCATTATTAATAAAAATAATAATTAATCCTGATTTTAAGAATCAAATTAAGATTAATAATTGATAATATACATATATATATATATATATATATATATATATATAAATCCATTATTAATAAAAATAATAATTAATACTGATTTTAAGAATCAAATTAAGATTAATAATTGATAATATCAATGTTATTGTATATATATATATATATATATATATATATATATATATATATATATATATATATATATATATATATATATATATATGATATAAATAAACAATATTATAATAAATTAATAAAAAAGGTTAAGAAAAAGTGATAAAATAATTAAAGATAAAAAAAAAAAAAGTAAAAACCACTCATAAAAACCAAAAAAATTACCTCAGGCGATAGTTTACTGAGCTTGATTGTTGGCTTCATTATTCAGTATCCTTAGAGCCTTTTGGCAGTTTAATCCAATTATCAGTTTTACACTCTTTACACTAGATTTATCCTTCTCTACAATTTCCACAACTCTATCACCATCAACAACTACTTTGCCAGATTTCAATCAAAATAGAACCACCACTAACACCATCTACTTGCATCATCTACATGATTTTTGTGAGGTTTATCCTTTGTCCTGTTTAAGTTTTTTTTTTTTACCTCTTTCTTGAGGCGCTTTATCAAGTGTTTCTGCGTCATTTAAAATTGAGATTTGCTCACTACTTGGCATTTTCACAGTGTTTTGTACAACCTCCACTGGTGAGCCAACACTACTTGGATTCACAATTGGAGAATATTTGTGTGAAATCTGGTCATGTATTTGTGCTGGGAGCGTTGAGTCTGAGATGGGTGAATTTGTGACATCAGACTTTGTTGTGAAGTCCCTACACTCAAAGCAACAGAGGCAGGAGATAGTGGCGAAGGCCCTGGAGACTACATTGGGGCATAAAAGCTCACGTGCTGCATTATCTAAAAGTTCAAGATAAATAATTCAGAACAAAATAAAGAAAAGAATAACAACATATAATTAGCTACATTTGATGTTGCACTACGCGATTTTGGGGTGCCTCAGGTAATTGATAATGCTTCTGTAAGGCAATCTTTCTTCTTAAAGCGACAGTTTTAACAACTTTAAAAACTTTGCCAACAAAATGCTGCCTTTTCTATGAAAAACCAGCTTGTCATTGTCTATCCTCTTT